>NC_143264.1:65052625-65356286 GCF_984573655.1 Nuphar pumila | reverse complement strand
CTATATGAAACTGTCATCCGGATATACCACACAGAAAGTGAAACGGGTTTGTCGTCTTAACAAGTCTCTTTATGGACTTAAACAGGCGTCCCATCAATGGTTTGCTAAATTTTCTCTAGCTCTTAAACATGCAGGTTTCAAACAATCTTTGGCTGACTATTCCTTGTTTTTCATAATAAAGGAAGCCAAACAGATCTTCGTTCTTGTTTATATGTCATCATTACTAAGAACAATGATCACCTTGTATCCCAAGTAAAAACCTTACTTCATGAGCAATTCCATATTGAAGATCTAGGTAAATTGAAGTATTTTTTGGGCTATAAGGTTGCTCGCTCACAACACAGAATACTCTTAACCAAAGAAATTATGTTTTGGATCTATTGAAGGATGTAGGGTATCTTGGATCCAAACCCAGTGAGATTCCAATGGAGCAACACTTAAAGTTGACTCATAATGGCGAAGTTCTTAAAGATCCAACGCCATACCGATGACTTGTAGGAAGGCTCATATATTTAACTATTATATGACCTGACATCACGCACTTTGTTCATATTCTTAGTCATTTCATGCAAAACCTCGCCAACCTCACTGGGATGCAGCCATGAAACTGCTCAAATATTTGAAAGGAACCTCAAGAAGAGGAATTATACTACATGTTAACAGAACTGTGCACCTTTCTTGCTATAGAGATTCAGATTGGGCTAGTTGCCCTATTACCAGGTGTTTCATCACCGAATACTGCACTTTCTTAGGGGACAATCCTATTTCCTGAAAAACCAAGAAACAAAACATTATGTCCCGCTCGTCTGCTGAAGTTGAATACCGATCCATGGCTATGGATACCAGTGAAATTATTTGGCTCAGATATTTATTAAGTGATCTTGGTTTTTTGCTCAATGAACCTGCCATTCTATATTGTGACAATCAGTCTGCTTTATTGCTGCAAATCCAGTCTTCCATGAGCATACCAAACACATCGAACTTGATTATCATTTTATTAGAGAAAAACTTCAGCAAAGTATTATTACTACTCAATCCATCCCTAGAAAGGATCAACGTGCTGACATCTTCACCAAGTCACTTGGCCGCGACCAACTTCACTACTTGCTTGGCAAGTTGGGCTTGATTGATCCCTCAAGCACCAACTTGAGGGGGAGTGTTAAACGACATCATCGTTACTGGCTACACTTGCGCTATCACTGCTGGCTACATTTATGTTATCCTACTGTTGATCAGCTGTTGATCATTGCTACATTTGTGTGCTGATCATTGCTACATTCATGCAACCTATTGCCGTGTTATCCGATACACACGGTTATCATACACATGACGATATTATCTCCACCATCAATTCCGATATACTCGGTTACCATGAGAATGGTGATATTATCTTCACAACTACTTTCGGCTATCATTTTTTCCTATCTATCGAGATAACCTTATCGTGCACATCCTCTTGTAAACTGAACCTTTCATTAGCTGTAATTTTTCCATCGACGTAGCAGTTGTTTTACTTGTATTAAATATGTAACTCATTTTCTTGGAATGAATGGAAATCAACTTTCCCAGTCCCATTATCATGGCATCACGTTTCTCTTAACAGACAAGCTGGCCTTATGAGATGTGGCATGGAGTAGCCTGATGACCATCTCTACCAGTAGCCATTTTTGTGATAGCATGATGAAGATGAGGGGTAGGAAACATTTAGGAATTTAAACAGATTAGATTTGGGTCGGATGTAGCGTTTACTGGATCTGACCTAATCAGATTCATAGTCGTAGCCGGATTATGATTGGAAGAAGTGAAACTGAATTCAACTAAATTACACCATCGGGGCTCCACCTGTTTGGTAGGTCCATAGTGGAGTCATCATCAAAGCCCAGCTCTTCTGGCTTTGGGAACTTTTGCATTGAAGGGGAGGATGACAAGGAGCCGATCCTGATTTCGGCCAGCAGGCACCAACAAATGTTAGCGGAATATCAATGGACACTCTTAGCCAGATTTTTTGGAAGAGAAAACAATAAACCAATGGAATACCGGACCCGATTCAAACCAAACCCTATAGGGTCCGGACCTGAAGGTCCCATTAATAAATGAACCTGGGTATAGTTTGTGAAATTTTATACCACACTCAGACCCGACCAGAGTTCTTTTTAAGATCCACAATTTTTCAATGTAAAAATTTAAAAAAAATATGGTTTTACCGGGTATGATTCATGAAGTTCTTATCGAGTCTTAGTATGGTTTTTCTTATAATGGACCCGATTAGACCCTGGTTCGAACCCGATACCGTACTCAAAAACCGGGTCCAAGTGTGGTTTTACTTGGGTCCAAACCAAACCCAATCCGTTGACATATCCATGATGGCGTCTGGAAAGTTGTTAGCCGGACTATGGTGGCCTGCAGGTGGAAGCCCGGGATGGAACTACGCCTTGAGGACTCAGTGAAGGTCCCACTTTGGATCTGCCTGCCGGATCTGTTGGTGGAGCTATGAAAGGAGGATTTCTTCTCCTGGGTAGCGAAGTACTTGAGGGGATTGCTTCTACCCATTGATGGGCTTACTAGTAGAGCCCAAACAAGACTAGGGTTTGTCGTTCAAGCCCAAACTAGAGGTGCGAGTTAAAATAGAAAAAGGCAGCAGCTTCTCCCAACCAATCGAGTACGAATCTAAGGTTCGATCAATCTTTGTTTCTCACACACAGAAAATGTCGAAATTCTTGCTTAATCATATTGGCGAGAAAGGTCTGCTTCTTGAAACTCTCAAAGCCGCGTATATTCCACATACCAACTTTCATTTTTGGAAAGGTTTTTTGTGGTACCCGGTTTGTGTATGCAGCTGGCTATGCTTGCTTAGCAGCCAGCAAAGATGCTCATACCTCCATGTCCTCCCTGTTCTTGGTAGGCAGAATGACCCCCGTTTACTTTTCAAGAGCATCCAGCTAGCACTTGAGACGCTTTTCCCAGTCCGGCATTGGTTCAGCAGCTGCAACCATAGCAGGGTCCGGTAGTTCCAAGTCAATCCAGATGATGTTGGAGATCTGCAGCAGTGAACAGGGATCATTTTGGACGCTGGGGATCTCATTCCAATCGTAGTTGATGTCACAGAAGATCGCATCAGAGACACGATGGAACTGGGATTCGTAGTCGGAAGTTCGTTAGGAATTTGAGGTCCCACGAATCATAAGAGTTCTACCTGCTAAAGACCAAGGTCCTCCATGAAAGCACGCTCATACGTGTAAAAAGCATATTTTTTAGATTTTCCATCCCATTTGCAGACTAATGAAAACGAAAGGTTCTTTTTCCTTTTTTTTCATAATATGCTTGGGGAAAGTGAATAGACTTACTTCCGTCATCTTCCTCCATAGGCGGATGCAGGTTAGGGTTTAGAGGAGGTAAAGGTGACACACCAACAATATCAGCCCAGATACGAACTTTATTTTCTCAATCTTCCTTGCAACCACGACCAGACCCATCAAAGAGGTCTCGCAAAGGAGAAGAAGCAGAGGGAGTACCTCCAGCAACATGAGCTCACAACCTAGCACGATTAGATATTGCCTCCACATGACCTCTCTCTCTCTCTCTCTCTCTCTCTCTCTCTCTCTCTCTCTCTCTCTCTCTCTCTCTCTCTCTCTCTCTCTAGATCTAGCGACACCCAAAACATCGGAAGAGAGTTGATGCTGCTCTTCTAGATCTGGTAGAACCCCGTGCGAAGGAGGGAGGAAACCCTTGGAGGCGAACCCCAGTGCTCACCCATCATCCGTCCAAAGCAGCAACTACGGTTTCCATTCTTACAAACTTTTGTTGCTCACAGATGACAGAACTCTCTCTCTCTCTTCGTGGTGCTATTACTTTAGAACATTGACCTGTGTGTTTCTACTGCCTCCATCAACATCTATCAGAGGTGCCTCTTCCCATCGAAATCTTTAAATGACTCTCTGAGTCAAACCCGCTTTCAGAATACAACCCACGTTTCAACCCTATGAACTCATGGGATTTGGTAAACCACTTCGTTCCATCGAGACAACCGACCTCCTCGGCAGCCCTGAAGTCGGAATTCCTTCAAGGTACTGCATGCCGATGCATGTTGTGTCCCGAAATTCGCAGGAATTGTTGATGGGGTAGTAGAGAAAGGTTGGTGCCATCACTTGTTAGGCTTGAAGGGTGTAACGTCTGTGGGTGTTGAGCAGGCGGTCGGGTGGCTAGGGTTAGATCCAGGTAACAGAAGAGGAAGAGAGGCTTGTTGGGTGTAAACTCGGGTTTGGCTTTCAGGGACAACGAAATGGATTATGCCTGCAAGAGAGAGGAAGGCAATCACCGCTTTAGTGTAGCTGCGGGTGGCTGCAAGGTATTTTATTCCGAGGCATTTATGGAACCAAGAGAAGATGGGTGAGGTTTGTGATTTGGAGGTACTCGCAAAACCAAGAGAAGATGGTTGATGATTCTTGGTTGATGAGGGGAACATTCAGAGGAGCATCAAGAAGGAGAGTGTCATGGAGAGAGAGAGAGAGAGTATCACTTCCGGGTTTTTTTGGCAATTACCGGCAATAAACTGGCATAACTGGTTGGCTACCCCTCATCTCCAAGACTAACGAGATGGGCGGCTGTGAGCAGCGGTGCTACAGGCTAAGCCTGCAGTATCGCTGCATAGAAAGTGCTTTATTAATTGAATTCCCCCGATTCTTGTAATATCTGAGGCGAAAAAGAAAGAAATTTAAAATGGAGAACGAGGCGACTTAATTGGGTCTTTGGTTTCTCATAAAACTAATTTTAACAGCTAGTGCACGTCACCTTGTGTTGGGACGTTGCAGGTTCAAAACCCAATGATAAAGTTGTATAACTGGTAGGAAGGTCTGCCTAACCCCTGCCTTTAAAAAAACACCCATTTTTAGCTATAATCACACTCGGTAAGGTTGCCGCTTTCCTGGCTGTGTAAATTCGTGGCACACCCCTGAATTGCCCTCAGGAAGTTGCCTAACTTTAGGCAACAACAACAACTATGCCTTCATTCCAAAATAATTGAGGTCTGCGATATGAACCAAAAAAGAAAATCATTCTGGGTCTTCCACGTGAATCCTTCTTCTCCAATCATTTCTATCCAATGCCATGTCCTCGGTGAACCATTAAGGTTGCCTAACTTTGGCTGTTCTTATTAATTCAAGAGGTTTGACGCTTATGAGAATGGAACTCTGACCACCAGTGTTTGCAACATCACCATTTTCTTTCAAAAGGAAGATTACAACGTCTCAACTCTTTTCCTCAGAAAAGAAAAGATCGAGGAAATTAAGTAACCCAGAATACACAAAATACATGACGACGATGCAATAAAAGAAGATCCAAGTAACGTGATTTGTGGCAAATAAATCTTTTCCTAAGACAACAGAGCTCTGGATATACAGAAACTCGATGCCCGGTTGAAAGCAGCAACTATTGGAAAAACTTTTCGGGTAGCAATGAAGAGATAGAAATTATATCGACACTAGCTAAGCAATTGAGAGACCTAGATGAATTAGTTGCCAAAGAGCGGCTAGCTCACTAGCTGATAGAGAGGCCACAGCTGCTTCTTCAGAAAAAACTGCAAAGACGAAGACCAGCTAGACACCGAGGGCTAAGAGGCAGAGGGAAGAGCGTACCGCCATGGGTGGACCTGCATTGAATCTTTCATCTTCTGGTGAGAATAAAAAAGCTAAAACTCTTTCAAACTTTGCATCTTTTGCCCCAAGGAGGGTTGGCGTTGTGGGGTGGGGGCCTTCTGCTAGACGGACACTACATCAAAGTTGTGTTTTTGTTTTTTTTATGACGAGGAATCCTCAACGAAGAGAGGAAAACCCCAGGTGGGGGCCCACGACAACTCTGCCTTACCTAGCCCGCCTCTAAAAAAAGAATCAATTATTTATTTATTGTTTTTTATGACGTTTAACTCTCACGAAAACTAGAAAAACCGGGAGTGAAGCCCCACATTGTGTAACGTGGTCCACCTTTGAAAGCTACAGATATACTCGTGGGCCAGCGGGGTCACAGTTAGGAGTGTCAATCGTTCGGATTTGGTTCAGACTCAGGTGAAACCAAACTTAAACTCCGATTTTTGGGTATGATATTGGGTTCAGACCTGGGTCTAATCAAGAAACCATACCCCAACTCGATAAAAACTACATGAATCAGACCGAGACCTTATCCGACAAAATAATATTTTTTATTATTTTTACATTAAAAAATTATGGGTCTTAATCAGAACTCGGGTTTGATATAAAATTTTACAAATTATACCGGATTCATGTATTAATCGGACCTTCAGGTCCGAACGTGAGTCATAATCGGGTCTTCTTATTTTTCATTATACCTGAACCCTATCCGAGTCGAGTCTGGGTAAACCTGACCCATTGAGTCTCCTAATCACAACCACCCCCTCTGGCCACGTGGGCAACCACCGCGGTGTATTTGTTTATTATTTGTCGTTGCGCCGATTTGTATTGTATCGGGAGAAAATTGATAGGAAATTGACCTGAACGGGCTAATTGTCAAATAAATCTGAAAATAAAGTTTTAAAAATATTTTTAAATATTTTTGGCACGTGCCCTGTGATTAAAAGTTGGCTGATTTGAAACGATTCCAGCCTGAATCGGAATTGCCCGATTACCTGAATCCATTCAGGGTCCGATACTGACAGCATTGGTCTCGTGCTTAGAGAATTGCAAGCACCCACCCACATGATATACATTATAAATCGTTTTGCATTATTTTAATATTGTATTAGATTTTTGAGTAGACCTATCAAGGGGCTTTCGCTGTCAACTTGTCGTCCAGAGTTCCTCTTTATCAAACAAATTGATGACAAGGAACCATTCTAAGAATACAAGTTACTTAATGGGTCTCTGCACCTCTACGTAGTAAATCCCGGGTAGTCTATCGAACCTCATGCTTGCCAAGGGCTGACCAGAGAAAGCAATATGATAAATCTTGAAATATGTGGGATTTGATCCGGCGTCCTTTCATCTTGAGCGTCGCAAGCCACATGTGCCCAACCCACGGGGCTATCAAACAAAATATTCAATTAGATTTATAACATTTAATTATTAAAAGTATATTATTTTATCAATTAAAATTATAAAAATTTGTGTTCTCTTGTCCTAGTTTTTTTTCAAAAAGAAAGTTACATATCCATGTCTCAAACTTGTATCGATCGACTCTCCGTCTGTGTCCGTGTCGTTATGATATAGGTCCAAGCCCATGAACCTTTTAATGAGGGTTCAGTTGTTAATCTCAAATCCGTGAGCTAGAGTTTGATATGGAGTCTGTGCTTTATTCCTTTTGCAAATAAAAGACCTTAGATTTTTGGTTTTGAGATTCTCCTAATAACCTCTCTAAGTACCAACGGGGGCCTCTCCTTGTTTGGTAGGAGTAGCTAGTGCACGTCACCTTGTGTTTGGACGTGGCAGGTTCAAAACCCAATGGTATAGTTGTATAACCCCAACTTGCCTAGGGATGGCAGTGGACCGGGGCGGGGGACAAGGTCTCCCCCCCGCCCCATCTTAAAATCCTGCCCTTCATCCCCGCCTTCATTCCTGTTTCATGTCCTCATTCCCAATCCAAATGGGGCAAGGCAGGATGAGCTCCCGTTTCTCCTTGATCCATTAATGCCATCCCTAAAGAATGATTGGAGACGGGACGAGGCAAGGCGGGGATCAGGACCGAGTTGTGGCGGGGCTGGGAAAAGCGTCCATCAGCGCGTCCATCACTGCACGGGTTTTGATTTTAACCTCCATCTTCCGTTCAAACGGGGCAAGGTGGGGTGGGGCCCCATTCCCCCCTGGTCCACTGCCATTCCAAGGCTTGCCTTTCAAAAAAAAAAAAAAACTCTCTGAGTACGTGGATCTCTTATTTGATGAAAGGAGTTCATGCCAGAGATCCTAGGGTATCAAATCACTTACCTAAGATCCGTGGCAATCAAACGCATCCAAAAGCTTAGCCTTCACACATGGCAATCAAATGCATCAAATGACACGCGATGAGGGTTCAACTCTTGAGTTCATTTTTTTTTAAAAAAACATAGGACACGAGAATGCGAAGACACGGAAGTTTCTAATTTTTACTCATAAAAGTTATTTTTATATATTTTAATAATAAAAAATACATTTTTGTTAAAAAAATTATTAAAAATATTAAAATAATATATGTACGTGACAACATCTGTGTCTGTGTGTCTAAGAGCATCCTCTTGTGTCACGAAGGACACGCACCAAAATAGGGGCGTTTCTGTGACAGAGGTCGATCGGTTGGTGTTGTTGTGCCTTGAATTAGGGAATGAAAACTGGTCAGATTCAGCTCGGATATAAACAATTACCGAATTCGACCTAGTTGGATATGTCAGATCCAGAGTCGGGTGTAAGAAAGTTATTACTAAAATCAACTCCCAGCCGAACTTGATTCAGACTAGTAATCTGATGCCATTATCTTTACCGAATCCAACCACATAGATTTGGAATTTAGATCCAAAATTCAATTGAAATTTTGCATTTTTTTTATTTGGGTTTGGATTTAGATCCAAAATCCAAATTCATTACCTGGTCCCCAACATGAGACCATAAGATCTAATTGGATCTGTTTTCATAGTTTTGGATTTTTCTTTTATTTAGATATTTTATAATAGATATTGGATTCAAATACTTGATCCATATTTTATTTAGATATTTTATAATGAGGGAGATCTAGGGTTTATTTACGGTTGAGTTAAAACTCAGAATTGTTAATTTTTATTTTTATTTTACTATAATAACTGGTTATTTTCACCGACCATAGCGGTAGGTGTGTGCATAAGCCCCAACCCATCTCCCTATTTCATGCATCCAAGATAAGTGCATCGGAGGGCGTGTTCAAAGCCAAAGTATTACCGACCTGACATCACGCACTCGGTTCATATTCTTAGTCAGTTCATGCAAAACCTGGCCAACATCACTGAGATGCAGCCATGAAACTGCTCAAATATTTGAAAGGAACCTCAATGCTAACAGAACTATGCACCTTTCCTGCTATAGAGATTCAGATTGGGCTAGTTGCCCTATTACTTGGTGTTTCATCACCCACTTTTTTAAGGGATAATCCTATTTTATGAAAAAACAAGAAACAAAACATTGTGTTCCGCTCATCTGCTGAAGTCGAATACCGATCCATGGCCAATCAGGGTCAAAACTTGCAGATTGGGTGGCTGATTAGATCGGCGTTGGATGTCCAATGCAAATGGGACTTGTGTGGAAGGCGATTCTCTCTTTGACTCCTTACTCCAAACTAATTTTAGAGTCTTCAAATGGAGAGCAGCCACTACTTGGTTATTGGATACGCAATGCCAGCCATACACGACAGATATTTTTCATGAGGGGTCAAGACTGTAGTCAAGTGTGGCAACAAAACACTCTTCTGGCAGCACATGGCTTGGAGATCAAACCTTGCGTGAAAGATTCCCCACCCTTTACAATCTAGTTAGAGGCAAGTACCTCACCGTCAAGAGTGTGACCTCCAGTCAGTCAGGATGGGATATTGCATTGAGGTGGGACCCTTCGGATCAAACTTTCCAGCATTGGTAGAACCTCATGAATATCATGTCTCCGGTTTCTGTTATGGATGGTGAGGACAATATCATATGGGATCCTAATAAGAAGGGGGAATTCACAACTTCTTCAGCTTACATATACCTATGAGGCCCTTCTATACCTTGCCTTGTTGGACATTATGGGTTACGGGTCCAACCCACAGTCTGACCCGGTTTGACACCCTCTTAGTGGGTCACGTAAGTGGCTGAGTAATGGAGATAGTGGGTGGGAGTTACGTGAATGTGGAGAGACCACATTCACGTAACTGCCCAATTCCTCCATTATATAAGGGGTTAGGGGTTATGAAGATGATGAGTATTTGTAACACTTCCCTGCCCAAATTCAGTTCTGCATTCAAATTTAGCAGAATAGGGTCATGCTCACTGTCGACATAAGGCCTGGGCTCATTGTGGGCATCGACCGGCTGAGGAGAACGCCAAACTACCTACACGGACAATGGCGAATCCAGGTACGCTCCCTGTCTATATTGTTTTACACAGGGTTTCACCCAACATTGGGTTATGGGCCCACCACGCTTCCGTTGCGCGTGACTGTGTAGTCAGTTTCGGCAATTTGGCGTCGGTGGAGTCACCATAGGGCGACAACCACCGATTAGTTGAAGATTGTCTCCGTGGGGCGACAGTCTTCATCGGCTACTGTTGCCGTAAAGGGCGACATTATATTCCCGGTTCAGGCGAACCTCATAAAAATGATTGTTTTATACCTGTGGTCGTTGGGCTGCAAGGAGGTCCGTCGTCGGGAGCATCGCCGGAGCCGTCACCTGAAATCCCCTGCACCGTCGGGTTGCAGGGTGGTCGGCATATGCCGGAGGTGTTGCCGGGGTAGAACGTCGGATGGCCGCCATCTGGGGTTTGATAAAAAAACCTCTTTTCTCTGCCCGGAGTTCCATCAGGCCGCCATGGAGTTGCCGTCGCCGGGGCGTCTGCAGGTGATTCCAGCCGGTAGTCGGTGTCGACAATAGCATGTCGCCGTAGGGCGCCGTCAGTCGCCGATGGCCTGGTTGGCACCGCTGGGATGTCGCCGACGGATTTTAGGGCATCCGGATATGGCTGCCGTCATCTGGAACTTTTGGAGCCGGGGCGTGGGGCTGTCGCCGGACCGGCGTCACCGTGGGGTGACGCAGGTTGCCGGGGTCCGGCGCTGGCACCGTTACGGCGACGTGGGTCGCCGTGGAACCGAAAAGGGCGGAAACCCTTTTCGGTTTCCCTGAAAATTCAAACAGAAACCCATCGGGTTTTCTGTTTAATTTCTATCAGGGGACCGGATCGAGTCCCGAGTGAAGACCCGATAGCAGGGCCCGATCCAAACCCGAAATGGATCGGGTCTGCTATTAATTTTTGGATCTGACCCAGACCCATAATGGGACCGGGTCTGGGTCTGATCTAAAAAGGATCGGGTCTCCATTTAGATTGGGTTTGATCCAGATCCATTTTAGAACGGGTCCAATCTGGACCCATTAAGAGTCGGGTCGAACCCGGGGTCCGTTTCGGACCGGGTCGAACCCGGGTCCATGAAGGACCGGGTCGTACCCGGGTCCATGAAGGACCGGGTCGTACCCGGGTCCGGTTTGGACCGGGTCGAACCCGGTATCAGTTTTGGATCGGGTCGTATCCGGGTCCAGTTTGGACCGGGTCGAACCCGGTATCCGGTTTGGACCGTGTCATACCCGGAGTCTGTTTTGGACCGGGTCCGACCCGGGTCTGTTTTGGACCGGGTCCGACCCAGTACTGTTTCGGACCGGGTCTAACCCGGGTCCTGTTCGAGTCGGGTCTAATCCGTATTAAGTAAGGGTCGGGTCATACCCGAATCCCATTTAAACCGGATTGGATCCATAAAAGCATGATCCAAACACTATTGAGACTGAATCGGATCAGGAACCTGATCCGACCCCTTCTGGAACCGGTTCAGAGCCGTTTTGACTAGTTTTTTCCAGTTTTTCACCGGTTCTGAGATGTTGAGACCCTGTTTTCATAAATATAAAGAAATACAGGAATTTTGGCATACGGTTATAGGGTTTTATGAGCTTTTGTTCATATTAAGTACCGGTTTATAAGGTTCAGGACCGGTTCGAACCCTTAGATGACCGGTTCGGGGCATTTTCAGACCGGTTCAGAGTGTTTTTAGACCGGTTTCTACTAGTGAACCATGTGTTTTACCCATATGAGCATGTTTTTGTTATTTTTCATGCTTTATAAAGTATTTATTTTGAATAATGCATGACTTATGCATGTTAATTCATGTATTTAGTGTTGGTTAAGTTGTGCATGATAATTTTAAGCATGAATTGTAACTGAATTCATGAAAATTAGTTTATGCATATTTGTTGAAGTATGAACTGATATTAAGTCATGAATATACATGCATTAAAAGGTATGCATGGGCGTGCTCCATAATACGAATTGGTTTTTCGGTAAAAGATTTTGATTAACCGATTCATGTAATCACTAAAGTGATCTGAGTCGTGTTAATTAAGGATTCTTTGGACCATATTAAGATTCGTAATTGTGATTGTGTGTGAATTTATGAAACATCGATTCTACCCAAAGG
Organism: Nuphar pumila; assembly: GCF_984573655.1. Taxonomy (NCBI): domain Eukaryota; kingdom Viridiplantae; phylum Streptophyta; class Magnoliopsida; order Nymphaeales; family Nymphaeaceae; genus Nuphar; species Nuphar pumila. Next base: position 65,344,137 of record NC_143264.1, on the reverse strand, counting down.
TAGGTCGTTGTGTTTCAAATTTACACAGGGTGTGATAGTAGATGTGCATTTCAGCCCATGAAGCATATTCGTACCCAAAGGTACAGTGCTGAATTGTCTCTGGATTCATGATCTACTAGTTCCACCAACTGAAGTCAATTCCTTGAGAATTGAAGAGACGGAGCAATTATGAGTATTGTCGTTTTCACCAAAATGAAACGATAATGGCTCAACTATGCTTGTCTCAGAAAAGGTGAAAATAAAGGGTCTCACTTTTACCTTTTCAACACGAGTCTCGTCTGAGCAATAATAGTAATGTTTTTTCATTTTTTCGTTCTTTTGATTTATCAAGTTCCTTCCATATCGACGGTTCAAGTAGTATCCCTATCTTAGACGGATCGAATTTTTCTGATTGGAAAGAAATCGTGTTATTCACTTTGGGCTATATGGATTTAGATTTAGCCCTTATAATTGATGAACCTCCCGCTCTTACAGAGCAGAGTACAGTCTATCAGAAGACTGCCTCTGAGAAGTGGGAGCGCTCGAACAGACTTAGCATGTTGCTTTTGCAATCTAGGGTGGCTAAGAACATTCGAGGCGCAATTCCTCATTGTAGGACTGTGAAGGAATTTCTGGGAGCCATTGAGGCTCAATTCGTCACTTCTAATAAGGCAAGGGCCAGTACCCTCATGTCCAAATTAGTGTCTATGAAATATGTTGGTGACAGTCACATCCGACAGCACATTTTGAAAATGAAGAATATTGTGACTAAACTGAATGACATGAAGTTCGCCATTTCTGACTCTTTTTTAGTCCATCTGATCTTAACCTCGTTACCTACTAAGTATGGACCCTTTAAAATCTCCTATAACACACATAATGATGAGTGGTCTTTTAATGACCTCTTGAGTAAGTGTGTTGAGGAAGAGGAGAGATTGAAGGGTGAGAGGGTGCCAAGTGCACATATGGCCTCTCATAAGGATAAACAGAGGTCAAGGTCAAAGAAAAGCTCCTTCAAAAAGAAGAATCAGAAGAGATCCACTGGGGAGAGTTCAAACTCTCAGGCAAAAGCCAAATCCCAGTTAGGTGGCCCTTCTATAAAGTGTTTCTTCTGCAAAAAGAAAGGGCATAAGAAGGTGGATTGTTTGAAGTTCAAGAAATGACTCGAAAATAAAGGTAATAAGTCATTTGTTTCTCATGAGTGCAATCTTATTCATGTTCCATTGCATAGTTGGTGGATTGATTTTGGTGTCACGGTGCACATTGCCAACTCTTTGCAGGCATTTCTGAACAAAAGGGAACCAACGGAGCATGAAAGAAGCATCTTCTCAAGAAATAAGATGCGTTCGCATGTCAAGAGCGTTGGGACCTGCAGAATTGTGTTGGAGTCAGGATTTGTATTGGATTTGGTCGATACATTTTATGTTCCATCTTATAGTCGGAACCTAATTTCAATTTCAAAGCTTGACAAGTTTGGTTTTGTTTTTAAATTTGAAAAATCTGAACTTATTGTTATGAAAAATTCAATGAATATAGGATCTGCATATATGTGTGATGGTTTGTATCGATTAAGAACCAAACTCCAAATTCAGGAATCTCACTCCATTGATAACACAATGATTGGCAATAAACGTGGCCTAAAGGATGATAAATCTTATTTACTTTGGCATCGGAGGTTAGGACATATCTCGAAAGAGAGAGTCCAAAGACTCGTGAAAGAGGGAATCCTTGGATCCCTTGATTTTACGAATATAGAGTCATGTATTGACTGATTAGTTATACACTGCCGGTCCCAAGCCCGGATAAAGGAGGAGGGTTGCGGTAGGCCTGTGACAGCCAGCATAAAAACTTAGTCATACCCTATGAATATGAACCAATATGAGAATTTCGTTGGGGCGTTCCCTACTGAGCGACGCGTTGTACTCTATAGGCCTGGAGGCAGTGATAAATGGGCAAGGGTTGCTAGGTCGTCGCCCGGAAGCGACGCGTCACACCGGCGCCCGTGTGTGGTGTCAAATAGGCAAGGGTTCCCTCACTTTGTTGGACGGGTGAGGGTAAAGAAGTTAGTCCAAGACCATAACATTAGGTTAGCCACTTGGAACATAGGGTCTTTAACTGGTAAGTTGGTAGAGTTAGTAGATGTTATGTGTAGGAGAAAGATTGATATTTTTATGTCTACAAGAGACCAAATGGGTAAGTGAGAAAGCAAAAGTGATAGAACCTTGGGGATATAAGATTTGGTATACAGGAATAAATAGGAATAGGAATGGAGTAGGGATTGTTATGAGTCGTGAGTTTATAGATAATGTAGTTGAGGTTCGTAGGAGGGGTGATAGGATTTTACTTATTAGATTAATATTAGGTATGAATATTATTAATATTATTAGTGTTTATGCACCTTAAGTAGGTTTAGATGATTCCATTAAGCGTCAATTTTGGGAAGATTTAGATGGAGTAGTACAAGGGATATCTTATGGAGAAAGGCTTTTCATCGACGATGACCTTAATGGGCATGTAGGCATTAGTAGGGATGGATTTGAGAGTATCCATGGAGGTTATGGTATAGGAATAAGAAACGAAAGTGGAGAAAGGATTTTAGATTTTGGTTTGTCCTATGATATGATCTTAGCAAACACTTGGTTTAGGAAGAGGGAGTCTCACCTAGTAACATTTAAAAGTGGGGTTAATACGAGCCAGATAGATTTTTTCCTACTTAGAAAGAGAGATAGGGGTTGTTGCATCGATTGTAAGGTTATACCGGGAGAAAGTGTAGCTACACAACATAGAGTCTTAATTTTAGATCTTAGAATTAGACAATGCCGCAAAAGGGATAAACATATGATAGATCCTAGAATTAAGTGGTGGGCACTGGAAGGAGCTAAACAGAGAATGTTTGTAGAGCAGGTAGTTAAGGAAGTTGATTGGTGTCTCGAGGAGGATTCAGAATCAATGTGGAATAACATAGCGGGTGGCATGAGAAAGGTGGCTAAGGAGGTATTAGGTGAGTCTAAAGGTAGTGCACTGCTAGGTAAGGATACATCGTGGTGGAACGAGGATGTCAAATTAGCTATTAAGGTTAAAAGAGAGCGTTATAGAAATCTAAGTAAGAGTCGTGATAATGAGAATTTGGAGAAGTATATGATAGCAAAGAAAGAAGCTAAAAAAGTAGTTCGGAACGCGAGGGATAAGGTATATAAGAAGGTTTATGATAAGTTGGATACCAAAGAGGGCGAGAAGGATATTTATAGGCTTGCAAAGATGAGAGATAGGAAATCGAGGGATTTGGGTATGGTTAGATGTATCAAAGATGAAACGCAAAGGGTTTTAGTCAAAGATGAGGAGATTAAGGAGAGATAAAAAGATTATTTTGATAAGCTATTTAATGAAAGGCATGCTCAGGATCTTGGAGACTTGTTCATTCCTTTTCATGAGATGAATCATGACTTCATGCGCAAGATTCAAAAGAAAGAAATTGCAGAGGCTTTGAAGAAAATGAAATCAAGAAGGGCAGTTGGCCCAGATGGTATACCTATCGAGGCTTGGAAATGCTTGGGAGAGAAAGGTTTAGAATGGTTGACAAATCTTTTTAACAAGATTTGGCGAACAAATAAGATGCCTAATGTGTGAAGGAAGAGTACTTTGGTGCCTCTATATAAGAATAAAGGTGATATACAAGATTGCACAAACTATCGTGGTATAAAACTCATGAGTCATACTATGAAACTTTGGGAGAGGGTGATTGAGTCTAGGTTGAGGAAGGTTGTCATGATATCGGAGAATCAATTTGGTTTTATGCCTGGAAGATCAACTATGGAAGCTATACATCTTCTTAGACAACTTATTAAGAGAAATAGAGAGAGGAACAAAGATTTGCATATGGTTTTTATTGATTTGGAGAAAGCATACGATAGAGTACCTAGGGACGTTCTTTGGTAGACAATGATGAAGAAAGGTGTTTCTCTTAAGTACATTAGTATAATTAAAGATATGTATGAAGGAGTAGTAACCAATGTTCGCACTTGTGGAGGGGTAACAACCAATTTTCCTATAACGGTTGGGTTACATCAAGGATCTGCTTTAAGCCCTTTCCTATTTGCTATAGTGATGGATGAGCTTACGAGATCAATTCAAGAAAATGTGTCGTGGTGTATGTTGTTTGCTAATGATATTGTTTTGATTGATGAGTCTAGAGCTGGGGTTAATGCTAAGTTAGAATTATGTAGACAGACATTGGAAGCAAGAGGTTTTAAGTTGAGTAAGAGTAAGACAAAATACATGGAATGTCGGTTTAGTAAGCAACGAAGTAGTGATGGGAGTGTAGTGAAGCTTGGTGAGCAAGAAATACCGGTGGATGATTGTTTCAAATATTTGGGATCTATCATTCAAAAGTATGGAGAAATTGATGGAGATGTAAATCATAGGATAAAAGTTGGGTGGATGAAATGGAAAAGTGCAACTGGAGTGTTGTGCGATCGTAGAATGACATTGCGGTTGAAGGGAAAGTTTTATAGGACGACTATTAGGCCCGGTCTACTATATGGTACGGAATGTTGGGCTGCCAAGAGACATTATATTCAAAAAATGAGTGTAGCTGAGATGCGTATGCTGAGATGTATGTGTGGAAATACAATAAAAGATAAGATTAGGAACGAGGAGATACGTAAGAAGGTAGGCGTTGCACCCATTGAAAATAAGATGAGAGAGAATCGTTTACGGTGGTTTGGACATATTCGGCGAAGGCCTAATGATGCTCCAGTTAGAAGGATGGAGAAATGGGAAAATATATTAGTTAAAAGAGGTCGGGGTAGGCCTAAGAAGACATGGATGGAGGTGATAGGAAAGGATATGAATGCTTTGAACCTCATCGAGGACATGGCATTGGTTAGAAATGATTAGAGGAGAAGGATTCATGTGGAAGACCCAAAATGATTTTCTTTTTTGGTTCATATCGCCGACCCCAATTGTTTTGGGATGAAGGCGTAGTTGTTGTTGTTGTTGTTGTAGAGTCATGTGTTGACTGCATAAAGGCTAAGCAATCTAACACATATAAGAAAGACGCCAAACGCAACAATGGAAAATTAGAAATAATGCATACGGATGTCTGCAGCCCTTTTTCACCGTGTTATACGGGTGAAAAGTATTTTGTCACATTTATAGACGATTACTCACGGTATATGTATCTTTACTTATTATCTGAAAAATCTAAAGTCTTTGAGGTTTTTAAAAACTTCAAGAAAGAAGTAGAAAAACAAATCGGTGAAGTTATTAAGGTTGTTAGGTCAGATAGAGGTGGCGAATATTATGGTCGTTTCACAGAGATGGGACAAAAAGAAGGTCCATTAGCGCGGTTTCTAAAAGAGGAAGGCATTGTAACTCAGTATATCATGTCTGGTAGTGCTTACCAGAATGGTGTAGCTGAAAGGAGAAACCGTACGCTTAAAGAAATGGTTCGAGCGATGTTGAATCACTCAAACTTTCCTTTGACCTTGTGGGGTGAAGCTCTTAGGACTGCAATGCATATTTTGAATAAGGTTCCTACGAAGGTTGTTCAAAAGACTCCTTACGAGTTATGGACAGGTAGAAAACCTTCTATGTCATATATGCACATATGGGGATGTCCAGCAGAAGCTAAATTGTATAACCCACATATAAAAGCTTTTGATCCTAGGACAACTAGTGGTTTCTTCATTGGTTATCCAGAAAGATCGAAAGACTTTACGTGTTATTGTCCATCTCATACACCACAGATAGTGGAAACAGATAAAGCAAGATTTCTTGAAAATGGTTCTGTTGGGATAGATGCATCTCAAAATATTGATTTTGAGGAAATGCAGGATTCAGGTTCTACACCTGCTGAGGATAATGACCCGATTTTCTCTATCATTGTTCCTTCGAGTAATGTAAGAGAAAGTCCAGTCAATGAACATCAATCCCAACTAGATCCAGTTGTTGATGAGGATATACAACAACAACAGGATACAGAGGCTCATTTTGAACCACATGTAGCACCTGTATGGAGGTCCACCAGAATTAGGAAATCTGCAATCCATCCAGACTATGTGGTGTATTTACAAGAGTCAAATGATTTCATAGACATTGATGAAGATCCCTTCACATTTGCAGAAGCCATTGAAAGTGAAAGATCAACACATTGGATCAATGCCATGAAAGAAGAGCTTGACTCTATGGCAAAGAACCAAGTGTGGGATCTTGTACCTCGACCTGATGGAGTTAGACCTGTTGGTTGTAAATGGGTTTATAAAACCAAAACAGACTATAAAGGTCATGTGGAGAGGTACAAGGCTAGGCTTGTTGCAAAAGGTTTCACACAGATAGAGGGCATTGATTATAATGAGACTTTTTCTCCTGTCTCAACTAAGGAATCATTGAGGATAATCATGACCCTCGTAGCTCATTTTGATTTAGAGCTGCATCAGATGGATGTGAAAACTGCCTTCCTGAATGGGGATCTGGATGAGGAGGTATACATGCAACAACCTCCTGGTTTCAGTATAGATAACTCGAATAACTTAGTTTGCAAATTGAATAAGTCAATTTATGGACTTAAACAGGCCTCCCGCCAGTGGTATAAGAAGTTCAATCAGGTAATAATGAACTTTGGATTCACTGAAAACATTGTTGATCAGTGTATTTACATTAAGACTAGTGGGAGTAAGTTCATAATTTTGGTTTTATATGTTGACGATATTCTTCTTGCAACTAATGATTTGAGTCTTTTACATGAAACAAAAGACTTTCTTTCCTCTCATTTCGATATGAAAGACATGGGTGAGGCCACTTATGTCCTTGGAATCGAGATTCGTCGTAACAGAACTAAGGGTGTCCTTGGCCTATCTTAGAAATCCTATATCCTTAAGGTTCTTAAAAGATATGGGATGGAGAATTGTTCTCCTAGTTCGGCACCTATAGTGAAAGGAGATAAATTGAGCTTGAAGAACTGTCCTTAGGATGATATTGCGAAGGCTCAGATGGATGTTGTCCCATATGCTTCAGCAGTTGGGAGTTTACAGTACGCGCAGACTTGCACTCGACCTGATATAGCATTTGTTGTGGGAAAGCTTGGTAGATATCAGTCAAATCCAGGCATTGCGCACTGGAAGACACCGAAGAAGGTCATGCGCTATTTACAAGGAACGAAAGACTATATGTTGATCTACAAAAAAGTTGACCACCTAAAGGTCGTTGGATACTCTAATGCGGACTTAGGAGGGTGTATTGACAGTAGAAATCTACTACTGGATACATTTTCCTTCTAGCGGGTGGTGCTATCTCATGGAGAAGCGGAAAGCAGTCTACCACTGCTGCTCATACCATGGAGACAGAATTTATTGCTCTATACGAGACTACGTCACAGGCCATTTGGATAAGGAACTTCATTATGGGTCTTGGTATAGTGGACTCTATTGAGAGACCACTAAAGATCTTTTGTGACAATGAAGCAACTGTGTCCTTTTCAAATAACAACAAGAGCTCAACATCGTGTTGGCACATGGAGTTAAAATACTTTGTTGTTAAAAAAAGGACTGAGAATCATCTGGTATGTATTGATATAATTGGGACGAAGGAAATGACTGCGGATCCCCTTACTAAAGGGCTAGCACCGGGATTGTATTCCCAACATATAAAGTGGATGAGTCTTTTTTATTCCTTCTGATATATGACAATACATTATGTAATCACATTTGTGTTTATGTTTTGATTCTCTAAGGTTTTGAGTTATTGTTGATTTTGCATAATGAATCTCTCATATGGGTTAGAGAGAATAGCAGAATAACAATATTAAAGGACCAATAGAATAGGTGAGAGACCAACCTATTCATAAAGGTAATTTCTTTACATGCCTATGCACTGAAGGTGAATTGTAGAGTAGTACAAGGAAATATGACATTTCATAAAGGAGTGTTCATATCCTTGACTCATACGATTCATCCTTGTGATAAAGGGTGGCATCTGAACCCACATAAAGAATTAAATCGAGATAATGGTATATACCTCGATTTAGTATATTTTTGGTGTCAATGGGTCAAGTAGGAGAATGTTGGACATTATGGGTTATGGGTCCAACCCACAGTCTGACCCGGTTTGACACTCTCTTAGTGGGTCACGTAAGTGGCTGAGTAATGGAGATAGTGGGTGGGAGTTACGTGAATGTGGAGAGACCACATTCACGTAACTGCCCAATTTCTCCATTATATAAGGGGTTAGGGGTTATGAAGATGATGAGTATTCGTAACACTTCCCTGCCCAAATTCAGTTCTGCATTCAGATTTAGCAGAATAGGGTCCTGCTCACATTCGACATAAGGCCTGAACTCATTATGAGCGTCGACCGGCTGAGGAGAACGCCGAACTACCTACACGGACAATGGCGAATCCAGGCACGCTCCCTGTCTATGTTGTTTTACACAGGGTTTTGCCCAACATGCCTACCAAACGGGGCTTTGTGGGGGCAGGGGTCTTCCATTTCGAGCATCATGTTTGGGTTGGCTTATATTCTTGGACAGACTGCCCACCGATTCTCTTTTCAAGAAACGGGGTTATCGGTTTGCTGGTAGTGGTAGATGCACCATGTTCTGGGCAAATGAAGAATCAACTTATCACCTATTTTGGGAATGCACTTTGTGAAAACACTATGAGCACTGGCACGGGGGATCTCGGTCAGTGTTGGGATGTGCAGTTCTCAACGTGATTTGGACAAAAATTTCGTTGAGAACGGCGATTTCTAACAAACGTTGGACGCGGCGGACGGCGTTCCGTGCTTCCGCCGCGTCCTTATAACAGCGGGTTTTTCCTTCCACCCTCCCCCCTGTTACAAAAGTAACAGGGACGAGAGGAACACAAGTTTCTCGACGGGCGTGCCAAAATGCTCTTCGGTCTCTGGCACCGCCCGCTCCCTCTTTTGTTCTCTCTCTCGACCGAACTCTCCTCTCCCACCTCCCTTCTCCCTTCTCCGGTGACAGCCACCGTTAGACGTATGCTGCCCGAAGCAGGGGAGCGGTCCCATTGCTTGCCATTTAACCATCAGTTTCATTCACCATACCCAATAAAGGTTTCATAGCTCTATCCCCACCTTTTTCTTTTTTCTCACTTTGCGCCCACCCAAGAGTTCAGGGGAAGCGGTATGTCTTCATTGGTTTTGTTTCTGTTGGTGGTCTCAATTTAGTGTCTATGATATGAAGACATTTTTCTCTGTTTCTGTTATGATTTTGTTTTGTTTCATGCAATCCCATGTATTGATATGGCTGAGTGGTGTTGTTAATCAGCATCACTGAAACGAGATACTTCCCAAATCATGGGGGGAACAGTGAGGAGAGATATTGCCTAGGATTTTTAGATGGGTGAAGGACGGAATGATGCTACTATGCCTTTGGGACATCTTCTTTGGGTGGAGATTGAGGATGGTATGTGGTGGCCTGCACAGGTTAGTTGATTACAAGACTTACCATCGTTTTGAATGCGTGAGTTGGGCTAAGAGGAATTGTGGGTGTCGTTGATACTAACAAGATTAGGAAATAGACGCATACAGATCGCATGAGCATACTTTGAAGTAATAGATTTTGTGCTCTCTCTCTAAAAAGAGGAAGAAAAGAGTTTGTGGTTGTGCTTTAGAGTCAAGAATCTACGTGCAAGAAAATTTGGTTTCATAAGCACCCGTTTTGCATAATGGAAAACTTCTAACTTGATACAAGAAATTTTAGTTTCATAAGCACCCGTTTTGCATAATGGAAAACTTCTAACTGTTTGGAATATGTTGACCTCCATTACAATCCCAGTTATGTACTTCACCTTGGTGAAAGGAGTCAAGTACTAAAAGAGTGTGTGAGAGAGTGGAAGGGGTAAGGAATGTTTAGCATTTGTGATTGTAGACCCCTTATGTTTCCTGCAGTTTGTACGTGGATCCAATGATGGATCGATCTGGCTTCAACAGTGTATGCTGTTGAGCTTTTTCTTTTTCTGGTACTTTTTATTTTATTCAATCACATTCTTTTGCATTTACCTCTTTGATGTTGTAATTTGATGTTTATGTTTTACATTGTCATATTAGATTCTAGAGCAAAACAATGGTGACCTAAGTGTGATCTTTCAGAAATTTTTGGAGCAGGTAATTGGATCCTCTTGAGCACTTAGAAATGATTTTTCTCCTTAGTTTCAGTTTAGTCTGTCTCGGACTTCTAGCAATGAAAACTTACTTTTCATTGGTCTGTAGGATCTTAGCCATATCAAATCTCAAAAGGCAAAACCTTCCAATTCAGAAGGTGTGTTATGTCACTTGCATCTTTTGTTCGCTGTAATTTCTTAATTTTGGAATATATGATCTTAGTTCGTGTGTGAAGCAGGACATTTCTGGTTGATGGAATTTAGATTACGTAAATCTATTATGCTAAGATGACATTTTTAGTTAATGTTAGAATCGTTCTTGGGATCTCCATTAAATTTATTTGGATCTCCATTTGCAATATTTATAAGCATGAATTTTGTGTAGATTCAAGTGTCATTTGCATCTTAGATAGTGTTCAGTTTATGTTGTTTGAATGACATCTGGAAGTCTGAAATTAGTGACCCAGTTGAAATAGTATATGCTTCCTGGCAGAGAAATATTTGTACTTTGGATATTTCAGAAATTTTGTTTCACAGTATTGTCCAAATAATTACTCCAGAATCCAAATCGGAATGTTTGCTACTCCATATGGTTGATGCAATCATAATTAGTTTCTTTTGATCATAGGTTTAATACCCTATTATTCTTTTGTGATTAATTGTCTATGGGAAGCATCTTAAAATGCACTTTTTGTCCATCTTGCTCTTCTGCAATTGTTTGTCTCTGGGAAGGGCCCTATTTGGCATCTCATTTGTAATGCAATCTTGTATGATTGTTGAAAAACTGCCTTTTTTCTTCTCATCTTTTTTACTTTTACATATTGGACATGTCTATCTTTTGGATACACAAAATAAGATATTGAATTGGACTCTTCATCTATGTCTGTGGCAGTCACTATGACCATATTGTTCTTATAGAATAGCAGTAGATAGTGAAGCAAGTTTCATAAACAAAATGTATTTTGGTGCACAATATCATTGTAATTGCTATAATGTCATTCTTTCTTTTTTTACTTCTGTATTAGATTAGTGTTCTATGGGGAAAACGATGATGCCTAGTAGGAATCTAAACAGTCATGTCTCATAGATCATGTACATTATCTAGTGTTCTTTTGCATTTCTCATCACTATGCTTTTTTCAGTCACGCACATTAGTTCAAAGGAAAACATGTATTTGTTAATTTTGAGTCACGCACTTTAGTGCAAAGGAAAACACGTTATACTCTGTGGAACTTTCAATTTCATAATTTACAACGGTTGTTCTTGCTTCTTTCACTGTGCAGCTATGACTTCATCATTTGAATGTTCTTTCCTGCTTATGGTCCGAGGTTAGTTTTCCCATGTGACATTATAGATATCGTAGGTGCTTATTGAAAAACAAGAGACGAATACCAGATGGGGGTTTTCAATGCAGGAAAGTGATACGAGCAAGATATTATTTCAATGGGTTTGAAGCTGAAGAAGGTGTGGGTAGTGCCAGGAACTTATAATTGTTAAGATGTACCAAGCTTTTGATAGAGTTTCAGCTTCTCTGATGATTAATAAAACTTATAATTTCTAGCCTTATGGAATTTTAATATTTTAATATGACATGGCTAACTATTTTTCATACTTTTTTGGGGTTTTGTATGCATTAGTCTATGCAGAGCGAACACATGAATACATGTGTTTTCTTCCACCACCCGTACGAAGACTAAATGTTGTTGATGTCAATCTTGTACTACTATAAATCAATTTGATAATCATATTCGGGGCAAAAACTAAATTGATATTCATATTCGTGGCAAAAATCTAATTTGAGATCCATATTCGTGGCAAAAATCCAATTTGAGATCCATATTTTAGAAAAAAAACATATTCAGGGAAAATATCCAATTCGAGGCAAAAAATCATATTTGAGGCAAAAATCTAATTTGAGATCCATATTGGAGGCAAAATACCACTTTGAGATTCTTATTTGAAGCAAAAATCTATATTTGGGGCAAAAATCTCATTCGAGATCCATATTTAGAGCAAAAATCCAATTTTAAATCCATATTAAGGGCAAAAAATCATGATTTTAGATATAATTTCATAATTGGATCCATATCCGAACAAAAACCTATAATAAACTTGTTAAAACGTGTAAAAGGGTAGATGGATCGGGCCATATGATCCAAAATGAATAATTTGACCCATTATCCATAACTATCCAAGTTGTCGTCATCAAACAACGAACATTTAGAACTATCATTTGAGTACGGTTCAAACAAACGTTGGACTTGGAACAGTTGTTACGGAACGAACAAAACCAATGTTTTGTTCCGTTCCTTTTGTTCATTTTGTTCAACCCTGGACAAGCCATCAAACATAAGGGATCTTCTCATTGTCGGGCCCTTCTAGTGAAGGGGTCTAAACTGTAGATTTATTTGGAGGTGTTGGCTTCTTCTCAATTGAAGAACCGGCTGGTTGGAGGGGAACATACACATTTTCAGGGACACTACCTGTATTTTAGATACCATCTCCATGCAGATCAAGTGGGACTTAACCCAAAGGAAGATGCGTGTATAGCTCCTAGTGGGGTGGTTGTTCGAGTGGGCTGCACTGGTCATATTCCTCCTTCCTTGGGTCGTATCCTATAGTGTCTTGGTTCAGGGTTGATCTCTCAATCACCTATAATTTGTACCCTAAATTCTTCCAACATGAAGGAATACAATATTTACTATTCCTATATAACATTGCCTAAGGGAACAACACCCACAACCACTATAACTGGCATGATGAAAATTCTAATTTACTGATCAGGAAAATTTGACATTTTCATGATCAAAGCTTTTGAAGATTCAAGTGCCAATCAATTGACAGCTGGTGGGTGGTTTGCCTCTGAGGGTGAATCTACATTGCTTGCTGTTGTTGGTATTTTGTGCTCCTCTAATGATCTTATACACTGAGGCATGGGGCATGATTTACTTATGCTATGTTTGCATAGTCATGATATAATTTTTTCTTAATAATGTTTCACAAATCATAATTCTTCATGTTGTATCTTTTTTGTTTGCTAGGGACAATTCAATCTTTAAAAACACATATCTTCATATCATTTCTCATATGCTTGAAATATGTTGTCTGAAAACAAAAAGAACTTAACAGAAAATAAATAACTTCACACAAGATATTATGTGGTTCAAGGTTAGGATCACCTACATCCACGGTTCAAGCTCTCTACTCAATTTCACGACTTGAGTAGGTTCTATTATCAAGGTCCTTTATATAGTTTTCCTTTTTACAAATAAATATTTTAATCATATCCAGACTCTCTCTTTGTTATTCTCCTTCATGTGATTAGCATTATTGTGAACCTCCATTTGCCTTAGCCTTGAGACTTTTCATTTGGTTATTGTCCTTATCATTATCTTGATCTTCCATTTGGTTATGCCTCATCACGATATGCCGCATCACCTTATCATGATCTCCCATTCAGTTATGCCGCCTTATCACCTTATCATTATCATTCCCCCTCAAATTCGAGTTGGGGTGAATCCACAGCTCCAGTTTGCTTTTAAGTCGATCAAAGTCAATATAAGGAAGTGCCTTGGTTAAGATATCAGCAACCTGTTGAGAGGAAGGGATAAATTTGGTGATGAGACTCTCACGAGCTACATTTTCCAAACAAAGTGAAAGTCAATCTCAACATGCTTCATATGAGAATGAAATGTCAGTTTGATAGTCATTTGAAGAGCTAAAATATTATCACAAAATATAATAGGTGGTTCAGATAAATATATTCCAATATCCCGAAGAAAAAACGATAATTATGTAAGTTTGGCTATTGTCGATGTCATTGCTTTGTATTTGGCTTCAGTACTAGAATGAGTCACTATATGTTGTTAATTAGCACTCCATGATATGCAATTGGCATCGAGAAAGGTGCAAAAACCTATGGTAGATCTTCTGATAAGAGGACAATCGGTCGAGTCCGCAACAAAAAAGCATATAATTGAATTAGAGTGTTAGCCAATAACCATGTTTCATACTTGATAATTCCATGAACATATCGTAAAATTCTTTTCACCATTTGAAAGTGAAACTTTGCATAAATTGACCAGCATAATTAACACTGTATGGGATGTCTGGTCTAGTGAATGTCAAATATTGTAATCCTTCAACGAGACTTATATACGGTCATCGAATAATCTTTTACTTTCTTTAGTGAGGCCAAGGTTAGATACCATAGGAGTGGAGACCAGTTTGATGCCTAGCATCTGAGCTCGATCTTATAGGGCATAAGCATATTATTTCTAATTTAGAAATATGCCTTGAGTGAAGCAATGGACCTCTATTCTTAGAAAATAGTGGAGATAGCCCAAATCTTTCATGGAAAATTCATTACTAACTTTGGTAACAAAATCATTTATCATTGTGAGATTATTTTCTGTAAAAATTATATCATCTACATAAAGCAGACGAAGCATTATCCCATGATTACTTTTATAAATAAACAAAGATGAATCAGTAACACTAGAATAAAAACCCATAGAGAATAAGAATGTACCAAACTTGTCATACCAAGCTTGTGGAGCTCGTTCCAATCCATATAAGGCTCTATTCAATTTGCACACAAAATTGAGTTTATTTTTATCTTTGTACCTAGGTGGTTGATCAATATAGACATCTTGACTCAGGAACCCATGTAAAAAAAGGTGTTTTTTATATATTTAACTACCTGATATCCCAATTGTAGGCAAGAGCAACTGTTAGAATAATTCTAAGTGATAGAGGTTTTATAACAAGAGAGAAGGTTTCTACAAAATCAACTCTAGGTATTTGATTGAATCCTTTAGCCACTAAGTGAGCTTTAAGGCATTCTACGCTCCCATTACTTTTAATTTTTGTCTTAAAAACCTATCTGCTTCTTATGACATTCATATTGGGCATGCGAGGAACCAAAACCCATGTATCATTTTGTTCTAATGCTAACAATTCTTCTTCTATAGCTTGGCGCCAACCAGAACTCTTCAATGCCTCAGTTGTTTGTTCCAAGGGCACAGTTAGAGCTAAAAAATATTTTGAATTTGGTTTGACTATTCCTTCTTTTGACTATATGACCATATGATGGATGTTTTGATCATCTATCCTAGCAACATCTGAGTTTTATGATGGAATAACACTTTCTTCATGTTGAACATTAAATTCAAGAGAAACTGGATTTTCATGATTCTCGTGGTCATCAAGGGTTTGATGATCATTTTCTCTCACTAGGAAATTTTAAAGCATTATCTTGAAAGTCACTAGTTTTGCAATCATCATTAATGCAACTCCTCTACATAACATTGTCAGCTTGATGACAATGATTCAAATAAATAAAACTCACTAATTCTTCATTGTCAGTTATAGAGGCAAACAGTTTACCAGAAGCTCTATATAAAAAAATATGCTCATCAAACACATGTTTGGATATAAAAACATGACCAATAAGAGGATAAAATTATTTGTATCTCTTATAAAATTCACTATATCCCAAAAATACACATGGTAAGGATCGTGGCTCAAACTTATTTTTGTTGTAGTCTATAATATATGGAAAACATCTGTAGCCAAAAGATCTAAGGCAAGAAAAGTCTGATTGTTTCTTTGTTAGCAACTCAAATGGCGACTTCATGTGAAGATTTGGAGAAAGAAGTCTATTAATCAATCACACAGACGTGGAGAATGCTTCCACCCAAAAATGTGTTGGAATATTGCTATGAAAAACCATAGTTAATCCCAGTTCAGTAATAGAGCGATGTTTATGCTCTGCCATTCCATTTTGCAAGGGCATTTTTGGGTAGGCTTTAACATGTTTAATACCTTTTTCTTTCGAAAAAAAAAATCACACATGGCTATTGAATTCTCTTTCATCGGTTTGAAAAGCTTTGATTTTTTTCTCAAATTGAGTAATCACCAAATTGTAAAATTTAATAAAAAAATTTATGAGCTTAGATTTTACATTTAATGAATAAAACCATGTGAATCTTGAATATTCATCAACAAATACAACATAAAACTTGAATTATTGAAAGGAATATATGGGTGTCGGCCCTCATAAATCGTAATGAATCTTATCAAACGATTTTGAACAATGTTCATCAATATGAAGAAACGATGGCCTACATATTTTTCCCATTTGACAACTCAAGCATATTGAAGGAGATTTATTATGTGCGGTTACCCCGATAAAAATATTTTTGACTAAAAAATCAACCAGCTGCATATTGGGATGGTCGAGTTTTGAATGCCAAACATCCTTGCTAATAGATCAGAATTGTGTAGAATAGTAGACTTGCTTATTCTCTGGCGCGACTCCATACAGGCCACCAATTCTATTGCCCGTCACCACCACCTTGTTGTTGTCTTGATCCTTTACTAAAAAGCCCTTAGACAAGAACTCAAAGGAATAAGGCATGTAAGACGTTAACTGACTAACCGAAATCAAGTTTTTCTTAATCTCAGGAACAACAAGAATATTCTGTAGTATCAATTTTTTGCTTCTAACTTTTAAATTTGTCATCCCAATATGGGTAATAGCAAGTTTAGATTTATCACCAATCATGATTTTTTTTTACCATACTACCTATTAAGATTGTCAAGTTTACCTATATTTGAAGTCATATGAGCAGTTGCTACTGTATTGTATCTGGAAACCACATATTATCTTGACCATTAGAGAGTTTTAGGGTTGCAAGTGCTTGAGGGACATTTTCTATCTGAAATGCTTGATTGAAGTGATGCCAACATTTGATAGCACTATGATTTGGCTCAAAGCAAATTTGAAGATCACGCATTTCTTTTAATTTTTTGCTTGGAGTTGATTTGTTGCTTGACCATTGAATTTCTTCTTTGGGGCTGAATTATTTTCTCGATTTATGGTTTGTTCTGCTTGAGTGAACTCACATCTTTTTTAATAAAACTGTTATTTTTTGTTGGAATATCGATATTTTTGTTTTCAGTTCTTTGACTAAAAGATGATGAGTGTTTGTTCACTCCTTCATAAAGATTGGATCTGGCTTGATGGCTTTGCAACAAACCAACGACTTGTCCATATGATGAGGTTGGTGGCTTTAGCATGGTTGTAACAAATGATTCATAACCAACTCCAAGCTCATTCAATAACCAAAATACCTTGGTATCATCATCCATTGGCTTGCCTATAACCACAAGCTCATCACATATATTCTTGAAGCTTTTTATATAGTCGACTATAGACATCTCATTTTTTCAATGCAATTGCAATTTTTGAACTAACAAGAGTTCTCATTCTTTAGATACATGAGCAAAGGAGGTTATCAGAGAATTTCATACCTCTCAAAAAGTTGAAGTGTAATACCTATGATTTTTTGAGGAATTTTCATAATTTTTTATAATTTTTTTTATGTATGATAAATTAAAAATGATAATTTGTATTGAGTGTTATTCTTTAGGGCATGTAAGACTTAGAAAAAAAATTATGAAATACACTCACAAGCCAAAGGGTCCTATCATCCCTAGTGAAACTCTTGTTTTTTTCAAAAATTATTTCTGAAGAATAGAAATGAGGTTAGAAAACAATAAAGGTGTAAATAAAAATTTGAATTAGCCAAAATCTTGGTTTAAAGACAAATTCACACATTTGAGAGTAATTTGAATGTCATTTAGTGTCATTTCACTTAAACCTAAAATCTAGTTTTGAAAGAATCTTTGCTTTCTTGCTCTCCCTTTTTCCCTCTTTTGCTTCCCTGATTTCCCTCCTTTCTCCTCCCTATTTCCTATGTTTTCCTTGTGCTTCTTCTGCTTGGCCCAACAAGGAGGGCATTCACATGCATTGTTAGAGCGTAAGGAGTACATCATCGTGGTCACCATATGTATTGGGTGGCTGGTTCATGTATGAAGCTCATTTTCCCAATCTACAAGAGTATTTTCGTAAAAGAGGTAGGGAGTTTTATTGTCTGCACTTAAATCGTAACTTGTAGGCACAAGTTCTTTCAATTTTTCATAAGAACAAACTCTATACCATGCCCCCTATATGTAGGTTTGGCATAAGGTTTGTCAAAATATAAAATAGAGAGGGTTTTTGAAAGAAAACCCCCTCTCAAAACCGATTTCTCCAAAATCAGGTTTTTGAATCCGATTCAAACTATTGTTAAAAAAATATTTTTGTAAAAAAATATATTGTACTTAATTAAAGAGGGTTGATTTTGGTTCCCCCTAAACGGAATTGATTCATCCCCCCTACCGGACGAGTTATTGAAATTTAAAAAGAAAGGAACCAAGATATCTCATGTTATAGACTTTGTCAAAAATAAAAATTATAATTGTTGGTAAATACATATAATGATTATTTATTTGTAGCAAAATTTTAGTTAGAAGTTATTGCTAATATTCATGGGCATGTACTGTACTGCTTAGTATGCTTTTCCATATTTTTGTCATAAAAAAATACGTATTGTGGTGTATTTTGTTGCAAAAATACTGAAATTATTTGTCAAGAAATAGGGTTCATGGAGATGAATCTATTTCCTGGCTTAATAGATGCAAAAAAAGGATTTGTCTATGATAAATTAGTTAAAAATAAATATGGTTTTGTTTTTATGGTTTTACTTAATGTGTTTATATAAAAAAATTTGAAGATATGAATTTGGATGGCCTGTTTTGGCTCACCCAAATTCATATTCCCTGTTAATACATATCTTCGGCCTGACACCCAACCAGTAAATTGTTTGTATCTCTCTTCTCCAGAGAAGTTTTTATAAATTGTTTCTTGCATTGAAAAGCTAACAAAATTTCACAGTTGTAAAATTTTGAGCTTTGTTCATGAATTGTGAAAGTCAGAATAAAAAAGTATAGAGTTATACTAAATCATTTGTATCTCTCTCATCCAGAGGGATTTTTACAAATGGTTTGTAGCATTGAAAAACTGACAAAATTCTCTGTAAACTGTGAAAATTTTAGCTTTGTTCAACGAATGTAAAATTTTTTATAACTTCTGTAACAGTCATACAAAGTTGAACTTTCACAAGTTTGAAACTGGTTCAAGTCCCAACTAGCGATTACTTGTGAACTCTATGCTATTTCATGTGTGCTTTCATGAATGACTACTATACTATTCATGGACTGTTAAAAACTAGTTTGTTGTTGGGAATTGAGTGCCAATTATAAGGCATAAATTGATTGACATGTTAAAGCACTAGCTTGCCTTCGTGGCCTCTCGCTAGTGAATGGGACGAAAGAGTCCACCTTGCGAATCAAATGTGAATGTTTTATGAACCAAGCATGTTGTTTTGTATGACTGACATGTACATGTACATAATGATAATAGGAATGATTTGGATGCATTTAGTATAAAAGAAAATGTATTGCATAATTTGTGCATATGCATGTAAGTTTGAAATAAAAAAAAGCATGAGCAATGATACTAAATTCAATATTTAGAAATGTGCATCCATAGGCCCTGAAGCAGCCAAATCCCTTTAGTAGATTTCTATATGGTGTTGCATGTAAAGTAATTAATTTAAGAAGTTTAAACATGTAACACTAAATATTGGTGTTTGCAAGAGGAGGGCAAGCGATACTTTCGGGCTTCATGAGAAATGTTTTGAGCACGGAAGGTTGCGCCAACCCAACCACGAAGATAGGGAAAACTTTTGCATTAAACTGTAGCGTAGAAGAAAGAAACTCATGAGTAGAAAATTGATGCATCGGGATGACAATGTTGAGAGCGATCTCTGGATACCTTATGTTATATTTGCATATATTAAATTTTATTTATTTCTTAGTGTAAGACATTGCACCACAAGGGATTATCAAAACCTCAAACCTATAATCGTAGTGATCTAAGTGTATGCACATTACCAACCTAGTACTCAATAGGTACCAACATAATATTTCTTAAAATTATAGGTTCAAATTCGAGCTGAGTACTTGTGCTTGTATTATTTTAAATTTTATTTATAAATTAGGGTGTATGTATCATACCTCACTCATCATGCAACCACATGCTCTATTATGGGTGAAGTATACCTAGGCATATGCATCAAATTTAGCATCAACCATGGCATGTCGCAAGTACAAAATTCCACAAGTGCCCATACGATACCACAAGGGTTCTACGGAATTATAAGCTCAGTTTTAAGCTTTCGCATAACTCATGACCCTGCAATGATCATAACTGTGCAATTATCCAAATCATGCATTTAACAATAAGTGGTCTACGTACTGGATGTAGTCATGGCATTCATATGTGAATCACATATTCAATTTACATACGAAACAATTTGCATCATGGATATATCATTCTTTGCCAAATCTTAGTAACAGCATAACATTAGTTTTGTGCGTATACAATGAAAATTGCATTTTTGCGAAACACACACATGTACACTCATTTCAATAACATAGTGGCAAGAATCATGAAATAAACATTCCTTTACCATTTTACTGGGTTTTCAAATGTACGACTACCTTGTTGGGTGCACGACCACAAATGAAATGAATTTTGCATTTTGCAAACTATGCTCATGTATGTTTATTTTACTGATAAGATACAAGATGGGAAAAACATAAAATAACTAATCTTGCATCATTTTAATGTTTTTTTGAATAGAATTACCATCTTGATTGAGTGTACCATGATATCATTAAGGATCGAGACACGCAATGCACCAATACAAAGTGATAAACATCAATCAATTTAATAACAACCTTGTTGCATACCATATATATATATATATATATATATATATATATATATATATATATATATATATATATATATATATATAGATATAGGTTGGTCGGGCTGCGGCGAATCAATTCTAATTTTTTTAAGGCATTCTCTTAACTTTAGCAACCCATTTTTTTAAGACATTTTCAGTTATAGAGTGATACCATTGAGGTTCTGACTTGAAACGTCCCAATAAGGTGGCATGCGCTACCTGCTCCTACTAGACAAGCACAACCCTCGTTGGTTTGTTTGGGAATCAACTAGGATGAAACTGGGATCGTGTTGACCCCAGCCCGCTGCACCCATGTTGGGTGAACTGTTGTTGCCCCTGTTTGTCACAGCAGAATAGGTCTGCCTTGACCAACAAGGCGTGACAGTAGGCTGCAAGCCAATATTGGCAGTCGGCTAGGTGTTGACAAGTCCAGCCAATCTACAATGTAATTTAGGTGTATATATATTTTTAAACATAATTACCGTTTGAAAAACAAGTTGGGTTGTGACAATCCCCAATCAACTGGACAATGCAATACTGGTCAGGACTACAGCGCCCAGCCAGGCTGACTAGCAGTTGTTGTGCATTTGCAGTTTGTCACGCTCAGCCTGCATAGGGGTCGATAGACCCAGGTCGGCTTGAGCCAGGCTGAACAAACATGTTTGACTTGACACCCCATTCTAACCAGTAATTAAAAATGGGTTGGGGTTGAACAGTCCCCAGC
The DNA here is from genome assembly GCF_984573655.1 of Nuphar pumila. Lineage (NCBI taxonomy): Eukaryota > Viridiplantae > Streptophyta > Magnoliopsida > Nymphaeales > Nymphaeaceae > Nuphar > Nuphar pumila. The sequence goes on along the minus strand of NC_143264.1, from coordinate 65,322,610 downwards.
CTGTTTTCATAATCACCCATGCATAGCATAGACACAACTAATTTTTGTTTTCTTTGAATAGGTATATGAATACAATAAGGTAGGGACTCAATTTAATTTAGATTTAACTTTATTGACACCTATGTTTTTGTTGAACTTAAATAAGAGGCATAAAAAATATGATAGTTTTGGTTGTGCGTGTATGTTTATATGATTAAACCACAAGCATAACACAAGCAAAAACTGAAATCTTATATTTTCAAAACTTTGAATAGGAGAAATCAAAACACAACCGCGCAAGTCGTGACACTAAATAACACCTACGTTCAACATGTGTACAAATGATTTAAACCTAAGCTAAGCATGGGTTTGAAATCATGAATAATTTTTTTTTTAAACTAACATATTTCTAAATAATGTGTGCTATGTACAACATGGGCATGCATACGTGGTTTGTATATGCTATCCCCGTATGAATCAACATAGGGATTTACCTATGTTTAGGTAGGCAGATTTACATGATAGTATGAGTGCTAGTTTGCATCATAATTTAATGATTTATCTAGTCATTGTATTCACTCATAATCATCATCACTTATAGACAGGTAAAAACCGAAAATGTATGGTATGGATACTCCATTTTGACCCTTGTACTGTATCCCCTTATATATACTAGTCATATTGAAAACTTCATAAAAAATTGGATGTATCTATGTGATATAATGTGAATGAATCAAGACATATGTGCAGTCTTGAATGTTGCAACTTATGGCCATAACACATATCATGCTTATGGCTGTATCACATCTTATCATTCATTTCATGATATTCTTGTGCAGACTCAAACTGGGCATTTGGATTGACCTCTTGCAAAAATCATTCAAGATTTCATGAATATGCATACGAGATCTATACATTCATCTCAACATATGAATTTACCTATGCTTACTTAAAATTACATATGGGTCAGTAAATTCAAGTACACCCATACGCAAGGTTTAAAACAAACCTTCATCAGTCATGGATAAGACCCATGGCATAATATGTATGTTTTCATACATATATTCGAAGGGTATACAACATACTTGTGCTACATAGCATTGGGCACACGCATAAGGATATAATGCCTCTTACCTTTCTTTGATGAATCAAGTCACCAAACTAAACTCTTGTAGTATGCTGGATCAAGAAGACGCCTTCCCCAGCTGTCCAGCACCTCCAAGGTGAGTTGATGTCCTTTGATGGTTGAGGAAGAACAGAAGAAAATAAGAGAGAGATGGGAGAGCGGAGAAGAAGAGAGAGATGCAAGTTTGAGAGAGAGATGATATGCATGTGAAAAGCTTTGAAACATAAAGGAAACCCATAAAAAAATATTGGAAGTTTTCTTTTTTTTTTAACTTCCAAAATTAAATTTTGTTTTTTGTTGCCTATATTGTTTAGAAACCCCTCCAATATGCATGTGAGAGGGTTGGCCTCTCATTTACACTATATATATATATATATATATATATATATATATATATATATATATATATATATATATATATATATATATATATATATTATGACACTTGCTTTATTCTTTGTTTATCCAAACCTTCCTTATTTCTTTTCCAGCCATGCTTACAAGGTAGCAATTCCTCAAAATTGTGTGAATGAGGGAGGAATTCAATTCTTACCATAGTGGGATGAGATTCTCTTATTTCTCATTCCCTTTTGTTTCCTTTAATTAAATTTAGAATTAACTCAAAAGCAAGAAAACATGTAAGCATGGGAGAAGTTCAACATTACCTTAATGAAAATTGGATTATGTTATTTACTCTCATTATTTGAATTAGCGCCATCTCAAAAAAATGTGTGGGGCTACTTTCACTTAACCAAATTCATTTTTTTATATTCTCTTACGTGTCTTATTCAGAATTCTCACTTTTAATGCATTTTTTGACTACTTTCCTTATTTTGTTTTCTTATTACACATTCTTTTTATTTTTTCAGCCATGCTTACATGGCAGCTAATCTTGAAAAAATGTATAGGCTATTTTTTAGCATGAAAGTAAGCATATGTGTGTTTCGCAACTTCATAAAAATTAAGTATAAACCGTATAGTTTTGAAAGTAAGCCAAATATTTGTCTAAATAAAAAGTAGCATCCCCACAATCCACAAAATGTTCTTCCCTCTTAAATACCATCTCTTTTAACTAAAGTATTTCCAAATAATACATAAAACATGTATTTTAAGAGTAGCTAAAGTTTGTCAAAAAGGAAATGTAGCACATAAATTGTGTGGTGGGATTTGAACTCAAGTCATCTCCCAAAAAGACAATGAACCCCTCCACAACACTACTATTTTTGTTGTAATTTATGTCTACATAAATTCTTTGTATACATTCTGGTTTTCTAAAGAATCTTGCATCTTGGTTGGATCACATAATATTTTGGATATCTAAGAGTCCCAATTTAATTCCCAACTAGATTTTGGATCTATCTGAGATCCAGATCTAATTACCATGTCCAAAACTGAATACTGAATCCAAATGATTATTCAAATCCAAGATCCATTTGGATCAAATTTATTTTATTTAAATGCATATCCGATATAAAAAAATTTACTTTTATTTATTTCAATAATTGCTGAAATTTTTTAGGTTTTACACAATTAATTCATAAATAACTTTAATTACCTCAATTAATTAATATACATAACAAAATTCAAACAACTTCAATAATATATATAGCTAAATTAATCAATTAATGTACATAACAAATTTCAATAATATATAAAGTTCAATTAATGTACACCACAAAATTCATTAATCTAGTTGCTTGTTAATGTAATTTTATAAATTAGCGACAAAATAACTTGAGACTTAAGCATCTCTCTTAAACAAGCATTTTCTTTCCTTAAATGGGCATTTTCTATATCTCTCTTAGTTGCACTTGTTGTAGCTCCAACTTTCTTCTAGATGTGGACTTTATCTCTCTCTTCATCCTTTTGTACATCAACCATGGATTCTCTGTTGATGTCTTCCCCATTGTTGTATAATCTTCTAATTTGTATTCAAATAGTGTGAGATAATCATTCTTCTTATCCTTCATTGTGCCATAGATTGTTTTACTAACTACTCTGGGCGATGGGGTGTTTGTTGAACAAAGCCAAACTGATGGACCACTCAGTTGGCTAGTTGCCACTTAATGTTGTTCATATTGTGCAACCAAATGTTACTCATTGTGAGGTCTCTCACGTGTACAACTACATCCTCATGGTCTTCATCTACCATGTCTATGTAGGGACACCACGTTGCCTAAAATGTAACAAACATCATGAATAACTCTAACAAAAGAATGAATATCTCCAACAAATTATTTGAAGAAAACTTATATGTGCAACAATGATGTTCTATAATTATGCTATGCAAGGCGCCCTATTGATATTAGGACTCAACCCACTTTGATCATTTATATTGTCATTGTCACGTGTGTGTCTCAATATTGAGGCACGTGAAAATTCAAGGAAAGGGTTATATCTCAATGGCCTTTCAACCACAATTTCACTCTCCTCTACATCTGGGCGACTACTCTCCTACAATTCGAAGACATCCCGAAGAACCGTCCCCATCTCCATCTCGCCACTACGACTAAAAGTGATTGTCTTCATCTTGTTCAAGTCGAGTATCAAGGTTGGCAACAACCTCACCGTGAGCCAATGGCTTAAATTGTTTTACCAATGAGTCCCCCTCCTTCAATGCTTTCGGGATGGGAGACAAATATTTGGTCACAATATCATCAACTTTTTATAGATTTATCAACACTTGTGGGCTAGTCTGAAAATTTTAGCAGCTTATTAGTTGGAACTTCGTATGTCTGCTTGGATAGTGCAGATTTCTACGTTGCAGAACATTGAAGTTGTAATCTTGGTAGAGAAGATCTAAAACCAGATTTTTTGTGTTAGAGCAGGATCCCTCTCTAGTAGAGTAGCAAGCCTATTCTATGAATCAAGATATGTCTTATGAAACACCATGTAATCATCAAATGCCATAGGTCTTTCAAGCTTATTCTGCCTATTAGGTTGATTCTACTCAGTGTTATTTTTCTTCTTTGTGCTGACAGGTGCAACTTATGTGTTTTTTCTCTTTTTTGGTGCCATGTAATAATAAAAAACTTAATTCCTATGATAACAATAGTAATCTGGACAATAATCATGCAAAAAACTAATAACACCTATACATGCAAAACCCCCAAAAAAAAACACTTAACTGAACTTGTTGATAACAACTAGATAATATACATGCAACAAACTTTGGTGCCATCTCGTAATAAAAAATGATAACAGTAAAAAAAATATGTTTTTACCAAAAAAACAATAGTGAAAAACTATTTCACCGAAAAACCTAACTGTCCATAACCTTACCAAAAAAAACTCGGTTGAGAGACGTCAATGAAGTCGCTACCGATGGTTTTACCAAAATATTTATAGAAAATTCACCAAAAAACTTGCCAGAAGAGGACTAAAATTCAAGGATTTCCACCACCGGTGAACCGCTATCGATAAACTGCCACCAATGAGTAATTTTTGTAAAGTTATTGCCCACTGAAATATTTGCTCAAATGTTATCAGAATATCACCGAAATGTCGTTGAAAGATCACCGGAAGGATTGGGGACCACAAGAATGCTATGTGTTACGAAAATAGGGTATCCATATGAAAAAAAGGGGTTGAGAAATGAAGCGTCATTTATATTGGACTAAATTTTGCAGGAAAAAGCAATTTTGCAATACGGTTGTACTTTAAATAAAAAATTGCATAAATCAGATTTTCATATTTTTTTGTAATTTCTCAATACTTCACGTGATACTCGTCAGCAATTTTGTAATTATTGGACTTTCAAAAACTTTATGATTTTCACTAGTGATCGTGTGAGACTCGTCACAAGTTTCGCAAATTGTTTAGAATTTTGCAAACTTTTTTGTAATATCCTAACCTCCGATGTGATTTTGTTGACGAGTTCAGTCAGTATATTATTTTAGTGTTATGATGTGTGAAATCAGAAATTTGCACTTGCGAAGGGTAAAATTGATAGCCCTACAATGTTGTTCATTCGACGGATTTGGTAAATTGTGAGGCATTTATAAAGATAGGGCATTCCATAAAATGATCCTAAAAAAACAAGAATCACTGATTTTGGACATGTAGAAAATTTTGATATATTTGTAGGTTTTTTGCCCGAATACGCTTTTTTTATAAAACAGTACAATCATTTTTCGTTTAAAGAAAGTATATTGTATCATTGCACCTAGCCTAAATGATTGAAGTAACTTAAATGACAAATTGATACATTATCGTGATTTTTATTTCACACGGATTAAAAACAAGGTCAATACGAGCGAGCGGTACCCACTCACCACCAAAGACAAGGGTGAGCCAAAACGTATCTCCCAAACACATCATCCACCGCTTAATCCAATATACAAAACGCCATGGATCGGATGAGATAGCTGGATAAAACGCCATGGGTCAAATGAGATGGCTGGATGGTTAGGTCGCATCACTTAGGGGTCTCGGTTTCGAATCTCATGGGGGCCACTACCAGCTTGACTATAAAAAAAGAGAAAACATAAAAACGGCTATATAATAATAAATGATTAGACAAAAGGAGTAGGTAGATGCAAGATGATTTGATGGTTAATGAACACATCCAAAACGTGAATTTGCTCTCTACTCTCTAAACATCTTCTACCAAATACGATCCTCATTTTGATTGCTTCTCCACTGGTTCTATTCAAACACATGGAGAATAAAAAGAAGAGAGAATACTGTATTTACCAAGTTAGGGATATCAAGGTATATTTGATCTATATTGTACTAATATACACAGACTTGATATGACTACTGTTGCAATTTATATTGGGAAAATCCAGTTGGGTTTGGATTGAACCAAGATAAGGCTTGCCTGTGCTGGACCAGGGTCTGAGCTAGACTTTAGATCGATCAGATTCCATTCTATGGGTCCACGTTCAAACAGTTTTCGTGGGTTGGGCCAGATCTAAGTCAGATTCCATTCGGCAGATCAAACCTATCTGCATTTTTTATGTGGGTCCTGGGTTGGGTCAAAATCACGTCACTATTAGGAACCATTGTCAGTTCTCTGTATATGGATGCAGATGGGCCAGGTTTGACGTGGTCCTGACCTGATTCCAACCTCAAAGGACCCAGTCTTGGAGCTACATCGTCATGCCAGATTATTGGGTTGGCCTTTTTGGTTAATACACCTTAAAATTCGGCTTGGGAGGCGACACCAGCTGGATCTAGATCAAGCTCAACCCAAACTCAGGTTACATCCTAACCTAAAATAAGTTGGTGATTGGATGCAATTAGCAGTGGACATCAGGTTGACCCGATGTCCACCACTAGATGTAACGAGACCAACAAGAATACAGTCATAAAACAGTGTTCTTCGTACCACCCACCACCGTGGTTACCCATGTGGTCAGTGGGGTCTTGTGTCAAGCTGAAAGCACATAATAGAATATTGTTGGCGCATGCATTGCTTTATCACGGTTGGACACATAAGGCTGGGTCGTTGATCTGGTTCTCGATAAGGGTTTTCTTTTATCATAAAAAATGAAGAATGACCATACTGTACGATAAATTTGACATATTTTTTAAAATGTTTCACAATTTACCAAATACATCCAATGGACAATTCTGTAGGTTCTCAGTTTTTTTTTATGCTTTTACCTCTCGACCAATTTTCAATTTTCACAAGTCACAATGCTAAAAGCTGATAGACTTTTGAAACACACGTCAACAAAATCGTTAACAGATATTGCAATATTTCAAAAATTATTGCAAAAATCTTTTACCTTGCAAAATTTTCAAAGAGTATCCCATAAAGTATTGTGAAATTACTAAAAACTTGTGAAAGTGCTATGTTGCAAAATTTTCAAGAAGTATCGCAATGGTATTGTAAAATTCTCTTTTCTTGTAAAATTCCTATCTATATAAATGATGATTCATTTCTTAAACCATTATTTGCATGCAGATTCCTTATTTTTTCAACCCTAGAGTTTTTTTGTGCACAACCAGTGGTCCCAAATTCTTCTGACGATGTTCTAGGTTTGCAAAAATACCTGGCATGAGTGACACTTCATCAACAGTGAGTTTTTTCTGTAGAAGCATGAAGAACACTTCATCGCTGATGAGTTTTTTTGACAAAAGCGTCAGTGGTGAGAAGATCAATGGCACTTCATTGATAATGCCCTATTTTCGTAAACCTCGAATTTCAGGCTCTCTCCAATGATTTTTTTAACAAATCTCCTTTGAATGGTGGAGGCAAATAAAAAAGTTTACAAGAAAAAAAAAATTTGCAACTTCCGTGCTAAATTCATGAGGAATTTCGCAACCCCCGTGCAATACTCCTTGAGAAATTTGCAAGTTTTTATTAATTTCACACTAGGGTTATGGACTTCCTCACTATTTTCTCATCTATAGTACAAAAATTACAACACTACTTGTGAAGCTCATTAAAAGTTTAACATTGTTGGTTGTGAAATTTTTGAAAAGTTTGTGAAATTCATGAAGTTTTGCATGCAATGATGGCAAATTTCTTTTCAACATGCAAAATTATTGCCGCATTAAATGTGACGTTTCATTTTCAGCGAAACACAAATTGATGACACTTTATCAGCGGTACTTCATCTTATCACTTATTTTGACCTAGAAAATGAAGGAATCCAAAAAATAATAGAGGTTCTAGATGAAAATATCTTTTCAACGATATTTTATTCACTGAAAAAAGATGAATAGGGGTAGAGATATAACTCTGAGAACATTCTTAAAACAAGAGATGAATAGGCAGAGTTGTGTCTATCCTGGTGATTATATGCTATTTCCTAGTCATCTGTGCCAAGAATTTGAAGAAGTAAAAAAATAGCATAGGAAGATCAAGATGTTAACTTTTCAACACTATTAAGATCATATCGATCTGATGAGCGGTTTGAAAGAAACATTTTCTAGAACACAGGTTGTTTGGTTGAAACGGTTTGCATAATAGTTTTTTGTTCTGATTTTGGATCTCACAAACAAGAACCCTTGAGGGGTTTTCGGTTCTGACTCAAAACAAAAAAGTTCAAAATCTATATCTCAGCTTTCCGACGGATATAAAAGAAGTAGGTTTTCAATATCGAATGACTGAGATATAGATCTAAGAACAAAGATTGTTCTATTGATTTTTTAGAAAATTTGCATGGGGTTACTAAATTCGTGAGGTTCACACATGAGAAGGGTAAAAGCGTTCAAAAAAATTGAGAACTTGTAAAATTTTTCATTTGGTGGATTTGGTAAATTGTTTGGCATTTAAAAAAAAACATGTTAAATTTTTTGTACGATCTTTTTCCATGAAAAAACATTGTACTTCATAATACAATTGTCTTAGCTAATCAGATGGATGTCTTGATTACTGCAAATGTAAGGTCTTAATATACTTTTTTGATTAATGCACTGGCAGGGGTTTGCTTAACCCAACTTTATCATCTAAAAAAAATGTCTTAGCTAACCTAGATAAGTGGGCTCTTCCAAACACAAAGAGAGAATTTTATGTGGAAAAAGGGGTCAGGACGGTAAAAGACGTCCACCACTCTCTCAACTCAATTGTACAAGCATGTTTGGTTGCATCACATGAGATTCACTCAACTTTACAAGCATGTTTGGTTGAGCATGTTTGGTTGGATCACATGAGAACTATCATTCAAAAGAGAAAGTGTCGAACGTGGGATTGGGCTGACCTGTTTTTGAATCACATGTGATTCAAAATCACGTAAACCCATGAGATTTTGAATTTCACCATAGGGGTGTGATTTTTACTCGCCCATGAAACATGGGTTCTACAAAAAAGCAAAGTGAAGAAGAAGAGCGGAGAAAAAACAAAATCAATCTTTGCTAAAAAACCCAAGTGTTGCTGGTGAACCCCAACATCACTAGAGAAAAGTGGCCGCTAAAAAGAATAGGTAAATTGTTTTTTTTTTTTTGCTGGCTGCTGAAGGAGGTGGGAGAGAGCTTGCCAGAATCGATTCCAGCAGGAGCCCACAGGTAGGGATGGCAGTGGTTGCGTGGCGGGTGACAAGGTCTCCACCCCCGCCCCGCCTCAAGATTAGAACCTCCATCCCCGCACGGGGATGGATTTTAACCTCCACCCCCGCCTTCATCCCCGTTTCATGTCCTCCATCCCTGGTTCAAACGGGGATAAGGCGGGGCGGGGTGGGGCTATTGCGGGGAAAAGTGGCGGGGATAGGGATGAGGCGGAGATCAGGGCAGGGACGGGGCGGGAAAAAGTGTACGTCCATCCCCGAACAGGGATGGATTTTAACCTTCATCCCCGTTTCATACCCTTCATCCCCGGTCCAAACGGGGAGGGGCCCCGCTTTCCCCCGGTCCACTGCCTGTGAGATTTTGGTATGCGTGAGGGAAACGAGAAGACTCGATAGAGAGAGAGGGAGAGAGGAGAGATTGATTAGGGCATCGAATAATATTCCCCTTTGTATTGATCTATTTATAACACTTTACAATCTAAAAGAAATTACAAGTATGCCACCGCGTGAGCCTTCAGTGGTAGTATGGATTGGATCAAGGTCCGATCCAATCCAAGTATGATTTCTTAACAGCCCCCCTCAAGTTGAGCATGGGTATGAATCATGCTCAACTTGTTCTTCAAAGTCCAGAAGTGCTCTCCTGTAAGTCCTTTGGTAAACAAGTCCGCTACCTGTTGTGATGTAGGAATATATGTTGGGGAAATGACCCCGTCTTCAACCTTTTGACGAATGAAATGTTGATCAATCTCTATGTGCTTGGTACGGCTGTGAGAAATGGGATTGAAAGCCATTTTAATAGCACTCTGATTATCACAAAGGAAGGAGGAGTTGGCAATGGGTAGTAAGAGTTCGCCAAGGAGGTGTCGTAACCACGCAACTTCAGCGGTGCCGGCAGCCATGGCTCTATATTCTGCTTCTGTGCTTGACTTGCAAATTGCCCGTTGTCTTTTGCTACTCCAACAGACGAGATTGGAGTCAAGAAAAACACAATAACCTGAAACAGATCGTCTCTCATCTGGATCACCCCCCCAGTCAGCATCAGTATAGGTACAAAGGTGATGTCCATCCAGGACATTTGAAGACCTTGTGTAAATAAGGCCATCTCCAATAGTAGCTTTGAGGTAGCGTAAAATTCGCTTAACTGCTTCCATGTGCTCTTCTGTGGGAGCATGCATGAATTGAGAGACCTGGTTCACTGCATATACTATGTCAGGACGGGTAAATGTGAGATATTGCAACATGCCAACGATACTTCGATAAAATCGAGGATTGGGATATGCATCACTTCCATCAAGAGTACGCAACTTGGAGTTAAGAATACTGGGAGTATTTATGGGTTTGCACTGCAACATCCCTGCCTTGCTTAATATGTCAAGAGCATACTTATGCTGAGTGAGAGTCATCTCATTATCCTTTCTATCAAGTTCAATCCCTAAGAAGTATCGTAGCTCGCCAAGATCCTTCATTTTAAAAGCCTCTTGCAAGACCTCTTTAACATGAGTGATATGAGAGGAAGAGTTTCCCGTGAGTACTATATCATCCACATATATGAGAAGCCAAGTTACCATTTCACCTGACCGATATAAGAATAAAGAATGATCAAGGGCGCTTCGAGTGAAGCCGGCCTGCTGAATATGGAGAGAAAACCTGTCAAACCACGATCTAGATGCTTGCTTGAGCCCATATAATGATTTCTGTAGTTTGCAAACCCATTGAGAAGGATCACTTGATGCATACCCTGGAGGTTGCTCCATATATACTTCTTCTTTCAAATAACCATGAAGAAATGCATTCTTCACATCCAACTGATATAAGGGCCATCCATGTGATACTGCCAGTGAAAGAATAACTCGTATTGTCCCTATCTTGACAACTGGACTGAAAGTTTCATCGTAATCCTCACCATACTGTTGAGTGAATCCTCTGGCAACAAGGCGGGCTTTGTATCGGTCAACACTGCCATCAGGTCTATATTTAATCTTATAAACCCATTTGGAACTCACTACATTTTTCCCGTCTGGTCGAGGAACAAGGACCCAAGTTTGACATTCATGTAAGGCGGACATCTCCTCATTCATGGCATCAATCCAACGTCTATCTTGAGAGGCATGATCATAACTCTTGGGCTCCTCATTTTTGTTCACCTCTGTCATAAAGATCTGAAAATCTAAAGAAAAATTGTCATAACTGATCCACCTGTCAATTGGATGTCTTACCCGTTCTGATCTGCGTGGAAGAACATTGGTTGTGTCTGGAGCACGGATAGAAGGAGGCCTTCTACTATAAGTCATCCCTGAAAAATATCCAGGTGGTCGAGGATCACATGTGGATGATTCTAAATCAACTTGGGATGAGGCAAAGGGAGTGTCATGACATATTGGATCCGAAGATTGATGTGGATCCCCTTGTGAAGGTAGGATTTCAACACTTAGCCATGGATCATAGGACTGAGGATCAGCATTGGATTCCACAAATGTGTCTGGCGAATCCTTGAATCTAAGCTCATCAAAAACAACATGCCGGGAAATGTGTACACGCCCAGTTTTGGGATTGTAACATCTATACCCTTTATGACTGTCAGAATAACCAATAAATCTGCACATAATGGCCCGATCCTGAAATTTGTTTCGTAAGGAGACATCAACATGAACATAACAAATACACCCAAAAACTCGTAGCACATTGTAATCAGGGTGTTCATGATGTAAAAGGAAATATGGGGAGTTTCCTTCAAGTAATGACAATGGCAAACGATTGATGATATATACGGCAGTATGGAAAGCTTCAGTCCAAAGAGTCATGGGGATGCCAGTATTATGTATCATGCTTAGTGCAGATTCAACTATATGTCTGTGTTTTCTTTCTGCTATGCCATTTTGTTGAGGTGTATGTGGACAGGAAATCTGTCTAGTGATCCCATGATTTAGTAAGTACTCAGTAAATTCTTTTGAGATAAATTCTCCCCCACCATCACATTGGAAATGCACAATATTAGAGGAGTATTTGTTGCGGACTAAGGCATGAAATTGAGTAAACAAATGAAATACTTCGGATTTATGCTTCATAAAAGAAATCCAAGTGTATCGAGAGTAAGAATCAATAAAAATAACATAATATTTGCTCCCAGAAGAAGAAGAAAGAGGAGCTGGTCCCCAAACATCAGAATATATTGTCTCAAATAATTTGGATGCTCGTTTATTTATCAACTGAAAAGGTAAGGCATGGCTCTTACAAATGTGACAATTTGAGCACATGTCTGACTTATTGGCAGGACATAGACTGGACTTGGGAATGAGCCCATTATTAACAAGATCACGAATAAAAGAATGACTGCAATGACCTAAGCGGCCGTGCCAAATGAATGACCTATCATACTCTGTTAAAGCAACATGATGAGGACTAGGAGAAGACGAAACAGGGACACTTGACGCAGACACTGTTGGGGCTTCCTCAAGAACGTACATGTTGCCCTTGCGAACACCCTCAGCGAATGTCTTCTTGGTTCGAGCATCCTTGACATAAACAGAAGATGGAGTAAATTCAACAGAGGAATTAGAATCATCAATAAGCTTGGAGACAGAAATAATATTTTTCTTAATATTTGGAACAACTAGGACATTTTTCAAGGGTAAAGAACAGTGAGACAAAGATACTTGTGCATTTCCAATGTGAGATATCTTATGATGGGATCCATCTCCTGTAACAACTGAGCCTTGATCTAAATAAGGGAGAGCACTAGAAAGTTTACCTGCATTATCAGTCACATGAGTTGCTGCACCAGAGTCCACATACCAAGTTCCTTCCTCATTCTGTTTAAAATTGATCTTGGACATAGCAGTCATAAGAATGTGTTGCACATCTGGAGGAATATAGTTGCCTGGCACATGTGAACTTGTCTGCGCGTTATCGCGTCGAACCCCTTTGCCTTTGTTCTGAGGATTGTGCCAACACTCAGACTTTACGTGTCCCTTTTTGTTACAATAAAAACAAGTAGGGATTCTCCGTGGGATATTGCCCTGTGTGTTGACCCGAGGAGTAGGAAGAATTCCTCTTCCCATGCCTGGTTGCACATGAAACCCTCTAGCACGATTCCCTGGATGAGAATAAGTGTTGGTAACAAGAACATTGTGTTGACCATGTGACAATAAGTCCTGACGTTGCAATCTGCTGGCTTCATGTTGAAGTAGTTTTGCCTTGAGATCTTCAAATGAGGGAAGGGAAGGCAATACCTCTAAAGCAGTACAAAAGACATCGAAATCATGTCCCAACCCACTTAGGACTTGTTGAACTTTGTCTTTATCGTTAATAGGGTGTCCCACAATAGCCAGTTGATCACTAATATTCTTCAGTTCACTCATAAACTCCAAAACTGATTTAGTACCACGCTTGCAATCTTGAAATTGCCTCTTAAGTTGGAGGAATCGGGCTTCAGAAATTTGGGAATACGTTGTGGCTAAGGATTGCCACAACTCCGTGGCAGTGAGATCATCATCAATCCCGGCGAGCACTTCATCGGAAAGAGTTGATGTGATATAAGCAACAAGAGCTTGATCATGTGCCGTCCATGTATCATAATCCGGATTAAGCTCAGTTAATGTGCTTTCAACTTCCCCGGCAGCATTCTTCACATCGGTTACATTGAACTTAGGTGGTGCAGGAAGAGAGCCATCAATGTGGCCATAAAGTCGATGACTCTTAATGAAAGGGATGATTTGACGTTTCCACGTCAAATAATTTGTTTGATTGAGTTTTTGAGAGATAAGTTGAGAAAGGAAGCTGGAAGAGAGGACAGCCATAGAATGATTTAAGGTAAAGTTTAAGAAAGATTAGTGTTTAGAAAAATTAGGACACAGTGAAGGCAGGAACACAGTGAAGGCAGGAACTCGGTGAAGGCAAATTATGTTTTCAGAATAAAGGAAGGAATTCAGAGTAAAAAAAAAAAAAAATTGAAATTCTCGGCAGGAATGAAAAGGTTTAGAAATTTTGGAAGAGATGAAGTAACAGTCACGTGGAATCACGCTGGGACAAACTCGTGAAATCACGCTAAGAAATGGACTTATAGTCACGTGGAATCACGATCTGAATCACGATCTGACGCTGAATCACGATCTGAAGATCCTTGCTCTTGACGCTGTTTGACGCTGAATCACGATCTGACGCTGTTTGACGCTGGAGATGATCCTTGCTCTTGACGCTGAATCATGATCTGAAGATGAGCACGCAGAGAAGTTAGTGCTCTGATACCATGTGAGATTTTGGTATGCGTGAGGGAAACGAGAAGACTCGATAGAGAGAGAGGGAGAGAGGAGAGATTGATTAGGGCATCGAATAATATTCCCCTTTGTATTGATCTATTTATAACACTTTACAATCTAAAAGAAATTACAAGTATGCCACCGCGTGAGCCTTCAGCGGTAGTATGGATTGGATCAAGGTCCGATCCAATCCAAATATGATTTCTTAACACTGCCATCCCTACCCACGAGGAGACATGGCTGCTTAAGAAGGGCGCATACCATAGAGCCCTTGAACTTTTTTTTTACTGTTTTTATCTTGTTTTATGTTTTTTTTTGAAATGTCATTCCTCACGTTAAACAAATATGAGAATTGGAATCACATGAGATTTCAAACAGCATTATTATGAATATCATGAGATTTCAATTCTCATGTGATTTCATTTCATTTTTGAAAACAGCAGCCAAACATACTATACATCTACAGGTTCAAGGAATGTTTCAATAGTTCTCTCAAAAGAACGAGAGAGAGAGAGAGAGAGCAAAGGCGAAACAAAAGGAAGGGAAGAAGGGGTGAGAGCAAAGAAGAAAGGGAAGAAGGGGACCATTCTCATTCATTCGGGTGAGTTCATTTCATTCGTTCATTTTTTTTTTTTTCATATTTAACCCCTCCATCATCGTCGAGAGAGAGAGAGAGAGAGAGAGAGAGAGAGAGAGAGAGAGAGGTTTTATCACTGTCACCACTATCTTGGTTTTCTGATTCTGGGCATGTGAAGAAGGGGGCAAGGGGGGCGAAGAAGGGGGGAGGCCGATTCTGGAGGGATTTGATTAATTTTGTTCCTTTGGTGTCTTGTGGGTTCGATCTCCTGAAGAAGACAGTTGGGGCGTTCGGTTTGGAAGCGGGGAGGAGGAGGAGGAGGAGGAGGAGGAGGAGGAGGAGGAGGGTGTGTTGGGGCGATGGACCCTGGGTTGCTGGACGACATCATCAGTCGGCTCCTTGAGGTGCGAGGGTCGAAGCCTGGGAAGCAGGTCCAGCTTTCAGAGAGCGAGATCCGGCAACTCTGCGTCGTCTCCAAAGAAATTTTCATGCAACAACCCAATCTTTTAGAGCTCGAAGCCCCCATCAAAATATGTGGTCAGTTCCTACTCTTTTAGAGGCTCAAACTCTCAGAAACAGATTAGAAATGAGAGAAAAAAATTACATATGTATTGTTGGTTATATATGTTTCCTTTCCATCTTGAAATGCTTTTCTCGAATGACATGTTTGTTCAGGTTATTTAGCTTTTCTCTTGGTGAAATTTGTCATTTTGATTTCAACAGTGCAAGAAATTTTTCTTGGTTTTCTTTCTAGTGCCAAAAATGCAAATTGGGCATTTGATTGTTCATATCTAGATAGCGGATTTTGTGAGAGAAAAATGTTATTTGCATGGCTTCTTTGCCCTTGGAGAGCGATGTTTGGAGGCTTTCCCCTCCGATGGTTTTTACTATCTGTTTTTTAGGGTTTCGTCTGATATAAATGTCTGTGTATGAAAAAAGAAATCTGGTTTTCAAGGACAATTTTAGTTTAAGTGCACTAGCGCAAAACTTCCGAGATGTTATTGTGAAGAATTTGGTAAAGAGAAGCTGTGATGATCTCAATTATCATTACTTTTTTTATGAAGCCATAGTACTTATAATTGTATCTTGAAGCTGGTTAAATATAATTCTATGTAAAGATTTATATTTTGAATTTTCTATTTTGTTTATCTGAATATAGGTCAGAGCAGGTAGCATACTATCGGAGTTGACAGACTAGGTTCATGTATCATGGCGATCAAAGATTAAGCAAATCAAAATTGGTTCTTCTCTAAACTATAATAACCATAGAAAATATTAGCATGATATGTTGCAGAACTTTGCTTAGTTATCTTTCTTTAGAGCCAACTAGAATAGAAATTACAAAATGAGGTCAGTACCCCAATTAATTTTTTTTTAAAAATACACAAAATATGTAAACAAACTGCCAAAATTAATGACAAACATGTATACAACATAAAATCAATCATCAATAAGCAATTGACAAAACCCATGTTGTCGAACATTGTAAATCAATTATATTAAATAACTTGCTCAAAAAAATTAAGAATAGATGAACAATTGAATAAACAAACCATACAAATAACAATATACAAAAATAAAATAATGTATACAAAAAAATTAACAATAATAAACAAAATAAGCAATAGACAAATAAGAAGAAATGAACAATTGAATAAACAAACCATGCAACTGACAATGTAAATAAACGACAACTGAATCATTTAAACACAATTAAAACCTTAACAATATTAAATTCACATCCAAGTCAATACTAAAATATCATAAGTCATAATTGAACTACCGATAGTTCATGATAACTAAAAACATCACATTTAACTACTGTCTCATATGCTAATATTCATCTCTAAACTATAAAATCCTAAAACTAAACTAGGACAAAAAATCCTCATTGTTGCATCCAACTGTAGCACCACCATCTCTTTATATTGGTGCATTTATTTGGCAAGTGAAGTTAATCGAGTTCGCCATGATGGGTCATTATCATCATCTTTAGAATCTAAAACAATGATTGAAATTCCTTCTTTTTTGCATTGTTGCAATTTTTTTCTTTCAATTCCTTTTAGTTCAACATCAACGCAAAAAGTAGAAGGAATAGATGGAGAATGACATGAATGTACAAATTGACAATGACCCGCAACATGTTGCTTAAATCTATACAATCCACCTCTAATAATAGCACCACAAAATACACATCTCAATGACCTTGGTTCATTATCAATGCTTCTGTAGTATTGCCATGCAAGACCTGTTAAATTGTAATACCAAATCATTGTAATTCTATATACATGCACATATATATTTCATATATATGTACATGTATCTACCTACATATATATATATAAAATATATATATTTATTTCTTGTAATAGTTGTAGGCGTATTTTAGTCATTTTGTGCATATTCATATTATTGAATATGTTGTAATTATTTTCTTTTTATTTTTATTTTTTAAATTTTAGGACATCGTGTACCTTGGGGGCCCCACCTTCTAGTCGTTGGGCCCTTCCAACGACTAGAAGTGGAGCCTCTCCAAGGTCTCCACTTCTCTATTTAAAGGGGCTTTCCCCTTGTGTATTTTTATGGCTTTGAGACAAAGCCCAAGCATTATCCAATAAAGTTTTTCCATTCCTTTTTATACCTTAGTGCATTTGTGAGATATTGTGGGTTGTGCCTTTGTGCACAAGTGTTCTAAGAGTTCTTATTGTGCATTTGTGCACACGCTTTTCATCAAGAACTTTGTGTCTTGATTGTAGTGTCTTTTTTGAAGACACTTTTACATGGTATCAAAGCAAGGTTGAAGAAAGAAGATTGCGTGGTTCTTCATATTTTTCGGGTGCTTCGAAAAACATGCCCTCAAATTTTTGGTGATTGGCGTGGATTCTTCTCTTTATCCAATATTTTAGAAGCCTCTTTTACCAAGAAAGATCTAAAATTCTTTTGTGATAGATATCTCTTTCTCTCATTTCTCCTCTCTAATGAGTGAAAAAGACTCCCATTTCTCTCTTGGTTTTAAACTTAATGACTCCAATTATCACGTCTGGGCCGGAAACATGAAGCCCATATTAAAGGAAAAGATCTTTGGGGCTATGTCCAAGGCTCAATTCTGGAACCGGAGCCTAAAATTACATTGATGGAAAAAGGAGAAATAAAGATCCTTGAAGGAGAAGAAAGAACCAAGGCTCTTGAAGACTATAGTAAGAGACATGAAGAATGGATGAGGAATTTCAAAATTCTATCATGGATCTTCTCATCCGTTGAGACAAGGATTAATGCTAACATCATCAAGTTCAAGAAAGCCTCTCAAGCGTGGGAATACCTTGAAAAGATGTACACTTCAAGGGATTTGTCCCACAAGTATTATCTTCAAAAAATGGCCTTGACCCTTCAACAAAACGAAATGACTATTAGAGAGTATTTAACGGAATTATCTTCTATTTGAGATGAGTTTGCTATGCTTGAGCCCAAATGGAGTGGAGAGGCTATTGAACTTAGGCATAAACAATTAGAGGAGGATAGTTTTTTTAACTTTTTGAATGGGCTTAGACCCGAATTTGAACAAATTCGATCCTCCCTTCTATCCTCTCTTGAAGATGTAATTACAAAACTAAGTGGGGAAGAGACTCATATGGGTATAAGCAAAAATAATCCAAGTATTCTAGCAACACCTTCCAACCATGAAGAAAGTGAAGGTGTTAATGCCGTCTCAAGACCGAGAAACAACTTGAGAACCTACAAACCTCCCCACTTCAAGAATCAAAGCCAATGAGCAAGTGGTCAAGACGGAAAGAGAGATTATAGCAAGCTTGTGTGCCACTTTTGTAAGGAATCGAGGCACATCAAACCGATTTGTCTAAAATGAAAGAAGTTGCTAGCTATGACTACCACATCTCACCATCAAATGGAAGAGTGCTCATTTCTCTCGTTACAACAAATTGTGGATGCACTTCAACTTCTTCTCAAGGGGGCAATTTTCGGAGCCGCCATGTCAACCTCTTTGCCTCTCGGTAAGACCTCTTGGCTCTTAGATTCGGGTGCTTCATTTCATAAGTCTCCAAGTATTAGTACTTTTTTTCGAATACTCAAACAATCTCTTTCCATCCTTTGTTTCAACCGCGGATGAAACTTCTCTTTAAGTAAAAAGGAATTAAAAATTTTGAAAAACAAGGGTTCTTTATCCTAAAAATTAGATTTATACCAAAACTAAACTTAAACTTGCTTTCGGTTTTTCAACTCTCGGATCATGGGTGTGATATAAAATTTTCATCTAATAAATGTTAGATACAGGATCGCCGGTCCGGGAGGTTGATTGGGTAAGACTCTAGGAAGGGAGATCTATATTATGTCGATTCCCTTCAAATTCCAAATAACCCTTTTTGTAATGTTGTCCAACACAAAGATATTAATGTATGGCACAAGAGACTTGAACATCCAAATGTTGTAAAAATTTTTTATTTACCTTTTGTTAAATATCAATGTAAAAGTGATTTCACTTGTAACGATTGTATTCTTGGGAAAATGAAAAAAATTACCTTTTTGTCAAAGATCTTTGTTTACAACAAGACCTTTTGAAATTGTCCATTCGGATGTATGGGGACCGACACCAGTTTTATCAAAAGAGTTTTTTGCGTATTATGTAATCTTTGTTGACGATTACACAAGATATTGTTGGATATTTTTTCTTAAGCACAAATATGAAGTTTTTTCGACTTTCAAAACCTATCATATGATGATTAAAAATCAATTTAATGAAAACTTAAAAATCTTTAGAACTGACTCTGGGGGAGAATATCCTTCAAGTGAATTAAAAAATTATCTTGAAAGTCATGGTATTCTCAACCAAAGATCTTGTCCGAAAACTCCTCAACAAAATCGATTAGCCGAAAGAAGGCATAGACATATCATAGAGACAACTCGAACCCTTTTCATTTCTCAAAACATTCTGAAAGGTTTTTGGGCCGAAGCTGCTTTAACATCTGTCTACCTTATAAATCTGCTACCATCTAAAAATTTGCACAAAATCTCGCCTTTCGAAATGTTGTATACCAAAGAACCTGACTATAGTCGGTTGAGAATTTTCGGTTGCAAATGCTTTGTTCTTACTGACAAGAACGACAAGCTCTCACCAAAATCCATTACATGTGCTTTCCTTGGATACTCCGAAACCCAAAAAAAGGTTTCGATGTTATGATGTTAAGAATGATAAGCTATATGTTTCTAGAAATGTGATTTTTCTGAAAAATGTTAATGGTTTTGAAAGAAGTGAACCTTATAAAGAAAATATGAAATATTCCTTTTTATTTGAGCTATTAGATAAAAATGATGATAGTGATGATGAAGTCACTCATAATGAGGCTAGTGATAATGAATATGAGGAAAATATTTCCTTCCATCCATCTACCTACCAACATAGTGATGAAGGAGCATCGAGAGATCCTATAACATACACTCATAGAGACAAAAGCAATTTTAGAAGTGCAGTTGAAAAATACAATGAACCTAGTGGCTCCACTTCAATAAATGAAGAAAACCTACGAAGAACTGAAAGAAATAGAAAGGTTCCTTCTAGGTTCATCTTATACGACTCTTTTACACCTAAACATAAAACTTGTCTCAGTGCCATTCACTTTTATGTAGAACAAAAACTTCGAAGAAGCCAAAAGAATGCTGAATGGTTAAAAGCGATGGATTGTGAACTTAGAGCCCTCAACAAGGCGAAAACTTGAGAATTCCAAGATCTTCCTAAAGGTAAGAAAACAATAAGGTGTAGATGGGTATTTAAGGTAAAAACTAAGAGCGACGGATCTCTCGAGAGATATAAAACTTGGTTAGTTGCTAAGGGCTATAGTGAATAATACAGGATTGACTATAATCAAGAATACATGATTGACTATGAAGAAACATTTGCCCCTGTGGCCCGAATGGTCACTGTCAGATGCCTCATCACTGTTGCTTCAATTAACAAATGAAACATCTATCAAATGGATGTTAAAAACACCTTTTTAAATGGTGATCTAAACGAAGGAGTATATATGGATGCTTTGCCAGGAATGGAGACTCCCAAAGGAAATGTGCTTTGTCTTCGAAAAACACTCTATGGTCTAAAACAAGTTCCCAAGGCTTGGTATGATAGATTTAATTCTGTAATGTTAGAAAATGGACTCTCATCCTGTTTAACTGACACTGCTTTATTTGTTAGAAAAACCAATGCATGGATAATAATACTGCTTTTATATGTAGATGATATGCTAATAACTGGAAGTGATACTAAAGGAGTTAAAAACATAAAATCAATTTTAAAGGATAAATTTGAGATGTCTGACTTGAGATTTCTAACCTATTTTTTTGGTATTGAAGTGACATACTCCCATAGAGGGTATTTTTTATCTCAAACTAAGCTTGCCTCTGAGATTCTTGACAGGTCAGGTATTGCAGATGATAAAGTTTGTGAAACTCCTACTATAGTAGGAGCCAAAATGAAAATTGATGATGACATTCTCTTCACATATCCCACTCCCTACAAACAACTTTTGGGATTGTTAATGTATCTAAGTATTACTAGACCAGATATTTCTCATGCAGTTCATGCTGCAAGCCAGTTTCAACATGCACCAACATCTGTTCACATAAGTGCTATTTTGCGGATTATCAGATACATAAAGGGCACATTAAATAAGGGAGTATTTTTATCCTTTTCCTCTAAATTGGAATTAATTGCTTATACTGACTCTGACTGTGGAGGTGACCCAAATAATCGTCACTTTACCACTAGTTTTTGTGTGTTTTTAGGAGACTCGCTGATTTCGTGGAAATGTAAGAAGCAATAAAAAGTGTCTTTATCCTTTACCAAAGCTGAATATCAAGCCATGACAACTACAACCATGGAAATTGTATGAATTCATCAACTATTAGAAGACATGGGGATCAATGTAGAAGGGCCCACCAAGCTATGCTGTGATAACAAGAGTGTAATTTCATGAGCGGACTAAACACATTGAGATGAACTGTCACTATGTTCGAGAAGCATATCTGAAAGGAGTCATAGATCTTTCGTATGTAACTTCAGAATATCAGTTGACAAATTTCTTTACCAAAGCACTTTGTTCTCCGTGGTTCAACTTTCTTCTTGGCAAACTTTTAGTCTTCATGCCCTAAGTTTGAGGGGGGGTGTTAAATTGTAATACCAAATCATTGTAATTCTATATTATATATATATAGGAAGATACATGCACATATATATTTCATATATATATATACATGTATCTACCGATATATAAAAATATATATATATATATATATATATTTATTTCTTGTAATAGTCATAGGGGTATTTTAGTCATTTTGCACATATTCATATTATTGAATGTGTTGTAATTATTTTTCTTTTATTTATATTTTTTTTCTTTTTAAAATTTTATGATATCGTGTACCTTGGGGAGCCCACCCTCTAGTCGTTGGGCCCCTCCAACGGTCACATTTATGATCGTTGGAGGGGCTCCAACGACTAGAAGTAGAGCCCCTCCAAGGTCACCACTTCTCTATTTAAAGGGGCTCTCCCCTTATGTATTTTTATGGCTTTGAGACAAAGCCCAAGCATTATCTAATAAAGTTTTTCCATTCCTTTTTATGTCTTAGTGCATTTGTGAGATATTGTGGGTTGTGCCTTTGTGCACAAGTGTTCTAAGAGTTCTTATTGTGCATTTGTGCACACTTTTTTTATCAAGAACTTTGTGTCTTGATTGTAGTGTCTTTTTTAAAGACACTTATACAAGATCATCTCTACGACATGAACATGAAGGAGACATCAAAAAATCTAAAATAAAACATAACCAATTAATGATCAAATAAAAATTTATGCATACACATATTCAACAACAAATCTACACACACATAACAAACTCAACTAATAAAAAAAAGAAAAAAATCAAGCAAGAAACTTAGTTGTAAAAGGAAAATATGCAACACATTCAAATATATAGCACATTCAATGCATAAAACATGCATCATTCAATATAAGTATTTTACCTATGCATAATTCAAATTACTAAAAAACAACATAAGTGCATTCAATTCTAAAATAGTCCAATCCAAACTGATATATTTTTAAAGGGTAAGGGTGAAAGAACCCCAATAAGTTTACAATATCAAAAAGACATGAATCAACAAACAAGCTAGTCCAAAACTCTCCACTCTAATGAATCTAATCCTTGGATGATGAACTTGTAAGTCAATCGTCATCATCCAAATCATCTTCATGAATATATTGGTCTTCTTCTTCAATTTCTGTAGGATTAGTTTCTTCCTCTTCTTTTTCCATCCTCGCCACCTTCTTTCCTTTGTTCAATCTCTTTTTCTTTATGCCTTGTGTAGTATGAGTTTTTGGGCTCGCCCATGCCTCGACGCTCCAAATGCCTTATCAACAAGAGATCATGTAAGTGAAGTGTCATTTTCAAAGACCACCTCATCTTCACTTGGCCACTCATCTTTTTCATTGGCTTCTCTTAAGATGATGGGGTTGATGAGATCTCCTTTGCTCATTCACTCTTCATATATTCACTTCAATTATATTGCATAAAAATCAAATCATTCAACTTCTTATGCAAAAGTCAGTTTCTTTTCTTTGTATAAATCTAAAAAAAAATATAAAGTTAAAAGATATACAAATTAACAAATATTTTTTAGTAGCAAATAATAGTTTACTGCTTCAAAAATACTCCAATTACATTTGCAAATGGAAGCACTACATGTGAGGCCTAAGATCCAAACACTAAAGGTTTGGAGATGGGGACAACCAATGCCAAAGGAAATCCACCATTCCACTTTAAAGGAAAAATATCAAATTAGATGTAATTAAAGTATAAAAGTTATAAAAATAATGCAAAACTAAAGTTATATGAAATATGATCAACTTACTTGCCCAATACACTTTTCTCTTCTTCTTTGCTAACTCCATTCCAAAAGGCCAATTGGCAGTTACTTAGTTTATAAGTTGGTGGGCTAGTTCACTTTGATCCTCTTCACTTTGAACATGACGGTTAATGTAATCATACAAACCTTTTTTGATCTCTTTATTTAACTTGATATTTGCATACTTATAATATATAGATGGATTCAGATGTAAGCATGTTGCATGCAAAAGTTTATGCAATTAATGACACCATCTTCTATTAATTATGTCCAAAATTGGGCCATATCTTTCATCATCATTATGCAAATTTACTAATAGTAACAAAATTGAAAGTAATCATTATAAAAACTAAGTTAAAACTTAAAAATAAAATTTACACTTGATAGAATACAAAAAACTTAAATTATATATTTATTTGTTCCTTTGCACGGTCCATTTTTTAGTATATATAACTCATAGCAGTTTTTTCATCACCGACAACCATTCAAAGCACATCAATTAAAGGAGACATTGTTTTAATAATGTGACTCACCTCCTTCCGAAATTTTATGCTCAAAACTATACTTTCACATCTTCTACCAACATAATCAATTAAAATTATCAGTGCATGCTTTCAATGTTTCACAAAAAAAATCCCAAAAGCAAAGTAACACACACACATATATAAGCATGTTTTCATCATTTCACAAAACAAATCACGCAAACACACTCAAGTATATATAATTATATGTATACAAAAAATAATAGAATATATATAATAATAATAAATAACTAAACTGCCCTCGTGTCTAGGTGGGGGCAGCTTAGTTGCCCACTAGGCACCTTAGTCAACAAAATTGGTACCTTTTAAGGTACCCACCTAGGAATTGCAAAGCCTAAGCATTTTACTTATGCCTAGACTGACTAGGTGGACTAGTTGGTGTCTAGTCAGGGCTTTTGACTACATAGGACACAACACTTGGACACTTCATGGACACAGACAATATTGTGTCGATAACTTTATCTATTTCCTTTTATGATCCTATTTACTTGTTACATATTCACTTGAGTTCTTTTTCTTTTAAAATTTGTCATCAATTACATTATATTTCAATTTCAACTTAGTTTCATTGTTTAATGTTCCTAATTATAGTGACTTAGACACATATACATACATCTATGTGAGTGTACAACCATATCCTGTGTCCTAATTTTGAAAATTACCATATCGTACCAAGCGCATCCGCATCGTCTTCTATTCCTACATCCATATCCATGTGACATGATATACATGTTTGGTTTAGTAGCATAGTCATCTATATCTTTCAAGGTAATTTCTCACCGAGGGTTTTTCTCGGAGAGATTTTCAAAAGTTCGTTTTCTCGAGGGTTTAAAAAATTGAAAAAATATAAATAAATAATAAAAAAGATAAGAAAATAATAAGTCTTGCATTAATTTGTTGCAAAATATAAAAAAACAAGTTTTTAAAAGGTTGCAAAATATAAAAGAAACAAAAAGAAATAGAAAATGTAAGCATAAGATATAAAAAATGAGTTTTCCCCCAAAATATCATGATATTATCCCGATATTTTGAGTTTTGGTGATATTTTGAAAATATCGTGATATATTGCCAATAATATTGGCTGACTTTACATCACCGATATTATCGTGATATTTTCAGAATATCGGTGATATTGATGACACTGTTATTTCAAACCGGCCCTTGCGTTAGATGTAGAGATTTTCTAGGCGTTGAAAAATCAATGACCTACAATATGCCTTTCAACACTCAAAAAATCTTATTTTTACGTTGAAAAAATGCAATCCAAAGGTTGGTTCCTACTATTTTGATCATGTTGAACACATTCGTGGGCTCTAATTTAGTCAACAGGACTGCCCTATGAGTTTCAGCTAGGGCGTTCAGAACCGAAGAGTGTAACCAACATATTCCCCTATATATATATGTATGTGATAGTATACTAACATTGTTAATCAATCACATGAACAACACATGCACAGAGTAAAATTAATAGTTTCTAAACAGTTTTATCTCCTAAACATGTAAACACTTAAAAAGACAATAGTTACAAGTATTTTTTGCAAAATCTAAACCTGATATATGTTTACTATTGTTTATTTTAAAAAATCTTGCTTTGGATTTAATTAATTTAACCAAAAAATTTGATATTTTCATTGTCAAGTTTTAATTGATCTTTTATCACTCTAAAAACACATCTCGCTACCGTTTGGATGACACCCAAAACCCAGTTTTAAACTGGGTTTTGTGCCCAAAAAGAAAGTTTTGCTAAAACTTGGTTAAATGAAAAAAGCCCCCCACACCCTGCCAAACACTCTCAACTCTCTCTCTCTCTCTCTCTCTCTCTCTCTCTCTCTCTCTCTCTTACAGTCTGGCTTGAAGCCGGTCATTGGCCAGAAAGTGGCCAGACTGGTACCGCCTTGCAAGGCGGTACTAGACGGGCATGTTCCTGCTGGTGACGGGCCGGAAATTTCTTTTTTTTTTTTTCATTTTTCAAAATTGGTGGTGGCTGGCAGGCTTGGGATCGCCTGGCACAGGCAACCCCAGGCTGGCCGGAAAATGGTCGGCCAACCATTTTTTTGACCTGGCCCGGCCATTTTCCGACTAGCCATAGGCTAGCCCTTTATTTTTGGTTTTTTTTTTCATAGTTTAATGGCCGACCGGCATTGGTCGGGAAATGGCAATCCTTTTTTTTTGGTTTTTTTTTTGTTGGGTTGGTTTTTGGCAAACCAGGTTTGCCTCTCCCCTGTATTCCAAACAGGGCCCTAAACATGAAAAGTTCTTAATCTAAATTCTAAAGCCTATTTTCTGCTAATTAACTTATATAGAATATCTATGTAAATTCAGATTAAGCAAACACAAGCAGTTTTTGTTTTAAGCCATTTAGGATGGGATAATACTATTTAGGACCTACATACTACTACTCTCTCTTTCTCTCTCATATATATATATATATATGAAAAGTACATCTAAATTCTAAAGCTTATTTTAAATAACTTATATTAGAAATACATGTAAATTCAGATTAAGCGAACACATACACAGTTGATGTTTTAATCCATTTAGGATGGGATAAGACTATTTAGGACCTACATACTACTACTACTCTCTCTCTCTCTCTCTATATATATATATATCACTGTCACTGATATCGGCAATATTTTGAAAATATCGTGAGAAATACCGAAAGGTAGCCGATATTTTCAAAATATTGCCATAAGACAAAATATCGCGATATTATCACAATATTTTTGGGAAAAAATTTTATTTATTTATTTTAAGTTTGCATTTCCTATTTTTTTGTTTCTTTTATATTTTAAAACCTTTAAAACATGTTTCTTTATATTTTTTGGCAGAAAAATAATGCAAAACTTATTATTTTCTTGGATTTTTGTTGTTATTTATATTTTTTTTCAAAATTTTAAACTCCCGAGATATCCTGAGATTTATCAACTTTTGAAAATCTCTCTGAGAAATTACCTTTAACGATACAGGTGGCTATGATATTATATATAACATAGCCCAGGGCCCGGGCAACCTTTCTCGGCCCAGTCATGCCAAATCTCGACTGATTTGGTCAACTTGTGACTCATTTGATAATTTGACAAGTAGAAAATCCCTGTGCAAAAGTGCATGCCAAAAATCTACATGTTCTAAATTCGTGCAAAAGGATATGGATGTGAAGGAAAGTGTGGGGCAAAGGTAAAGGTCATGGTAAAAGTGAAGTAAAGGAAATGATAAATTATAATTTTATCCACTTACCCATCTGTGGCCGATGGTTGAAAATAGTTTTTTTGAAGGAACGATGGTTGATAATAGTTAAATTGATGAAAGTATGTTAAAGGATAAATGTGTTCTCTAACATCTTGAAAGTTGAAACACAGCCATGTATTCTCAATAATGACAATTGAGGTGGTTTTTATATTTATGCTATAAGTTGAGGACCTTTTGGAAAAAACCTACATATAAAATTCTATAAAATTTAAAATCAATTCATCACAAGCAGTGGCAGATGGGCCATAGGCCGCAAGGGTAACAAGTGTCAAGCATATAACAATGCCACCCATTTTCATTTCATGGAAGTGCCTGGGAGAGGAAAGGGCTGTAGGTTTAATGAGGTTATCAAGCTGCTAATGAGCCCATTCTGAAGCTGAAGCTCCACTCATTTAAATAAACAAGCCACAAGTCAGACTTCAGCTCCACACATGTAAAATTACACTAGCTTCCTTAGCCTGAGCCTCTTTCAAGAGGCTTGGCTCGTTGTCTACCTGTGCATGTTTCATGGATCCCACATGTATGCAGAAGGGGTTGCTATGATGGCTTCAAAGTATTGTTTGCACTTTCAGGATCTAAATTAGATTAGCTGTTGCAAGAATGAAAAAAAATTGCAAGATTATCTCAGACAAGTAGTAAAAGAGCTCTCTTTCTTTTTTTGGGAATAGGCCAAATTGACACTCACACTGCTCCAATGAGGATATGAGTTTCAGTAGATGCTGATATTGATAGCTTGTGTTGATCCATGATCCTTTGACTCAAAGGGGATGTATAATTGTTTCCGCTTCTAATAGTGTGATAAAATCATAGTCACAGATATCTGTCTCGGTTATATCTCGGCAAGGCAATTTCTAGTGATAATATAGGTTTAGTTGATAAATCTCATGGTTCGGGGCTTAACAATTTTTAAAAATATAAAATAACAGAAATAAGTAAGAAAATAACATGTTTAGATAATAAAATACACATGTAATAAAAGAAATAAGTAAAATATATAAAAGAAACAAGAAAAACATACTTAAAATATAGAAAACAAGTAAAAAAGTAAGTAATTGATAAGTAATGTGATGTTATCATGGTAGTATCTGTAATGAAATGGTGGTCTTCAACAAATGTACAAATAACTCACAAACAAGTGTCTATTGGAGACACTACAAGCATGACCCTTGAAAGGGTATAAAAGGAAGAACACTTGAAAAATAAATAATACTTTATTCATGAACAAAATGCTTAAGAAGCATGGTTGTTTACATTGAAGGGGTTCACCCCTATATATACAAAAAAGTGGGAGAGAGGAGAGCTCATTTTGAGCTCTCCAAAAGAGACGTTGGATTCCAACGTCTCTTAATATAGCTGTTGGACTACAGTCCAACAACATTTATTATTATAGCTGTTGGACTATAGTCCAACAACATTTATTATAGCTGTTGGACTACAGTCCAACAGCTATTTGCACAGTCAAGTTCCAACTGGATCAAATATCTAGTTTCTATTGAACTAGATGCTAAAAAAGAAAATAAAGAAAAATAAAAAAAAAGAAAATAATAAAAGAAAATATAATAATATTAAATAATATATATATATATATATATATATATATATATATATATATATATATATATATTACAGATTACATTTTAACACTCCCCCTCAAACTTACGGTACAATGAGCGAAAGTTTGTCTAAGAGGAAGTGAAATCTGGGAGCAGCGAGAGGCTTGGTGAAGAAGTCTGCTAATTGATATTCTGATGTAACATATGACAGATCAATGGTTCCATGTAAATATTCCTCTCTGAAATAGTGACAGTCCATCTCAATGTGTTTAGTGCACTCATGGAATGTCCGGTTGCTTGCAATGTAGATCGCACTTTTGTTGTCACAACACATCTTTGAAGCTTGCGTTGCTTTAGCTCCCATATCCGCTAGCAATCGTCTGAGCCGAACAACCTCCATAGTGGTAGTTGCTATGGCTCTGTATTCAGCTTCGGTGGAGGAAAGAGAGACTTTCTGCTGCTTCTTGCACCTCCATGAAATTAAGGTTTCACCTAGGAACACACAAAAACCAGTAGTTGAGTGTCTATTATTGGGATCACCTCCCCAGTCAGCATCAGTATATGCAATTAAATTTAATGAAGATGAAACAGACAAGAAGAGTCCTCGTGAAAGAGAGGATTTTAAGTATCTAATAATACGCAAAATCGCTCCCATGTGCACGGAGGTGGGAGCATGCTGAAACTGACTGACTGTATGAACCTCATGAGTTATATCTGGCCTGGTAATGGAAAGATAAGAAAGAGCTCCAACAAGCTGTCTATAAGGAGTAGGATCATCAAGAAGTTCTTCATCATCAATTTTCATTTTAACATTGACAACTTCTGGAGTGTCTACTTTCTTATCATCTGTAATTCCAGACCTGGAAACGATATCAAGAGCAAATTTAGATTGAGATATCAAATACCCCCGAGGGGAATAAGCAACTTCAATGCCTAAAAAATATCTTAATAAACCTAAGTCAGTCATTTCAAAGTGAGTTTTAAGAAGAGATTTGATATTTGCAACTCCCTGTTTGTCGCCTCCGGTCTCCGGTGATGATCATATCGTCCACATAGAGAAGAAGAATAATGATGCCTGCATCAGATTTCTTAACAAACAAAGCAGTGTCAGTTAAACAAGGTTGAAAACCAATATCAAGCATAACATGACTAAATCGGTCATACCAAGCTTTTGGAGCCTGTTTAAGACCATAAAGAGCTTTTTCTAGACGAAGAGCTTTACCCTTAGGGATACTAATACCAGGTGGGGCTTCCATGTATACTTCTTCAACGAGATTCCCATTCAGGAAAGCATTTTTGACATCTAATTGAAAGATAAGCCATGTTCTAATGGAGGCCAAGGCTATTAAAGTTCTAACAGTGGTCATACGGGCCACAGGAGCAAATGTTTCTTCATAATCGATGTCATACTCTTGGCCATATCCTTTTGCTACTAAACGGGCCTTATATCTTTCCAAGGTCCCATCACTTTTGGTTTTGACTTTGTATACCCACCTACAACCTATTGGTTTTGACTTTTCTAGTGCATCCAATTCTATTTTCATGGCTTCTATCCATTCTATATGATTTTTTGCTTGAGAATAGGATGATGGTTCAACATATGATTGTATTAATGTAATGGTGGCCCTATACGTGGGTGAAAAAGATTCATAAGACACAAATTTTTCTGGAGGTTTAGAGATTCTAGACGTTCTTCTAGGTGAGACTTCAGAGTATTTTTGTAATGCACATGGAAGATTTTGCTCTCTACGTCTTGAATATTGTAGACTAACATCCCTATGGATTTGCTCTTCATTATCATCATTTTCAACAACAATAGGACTTTGATCATTGTCAAAGTCACATCCAACATCACATTCATTGGATTTTGAAATTGGATCAATTAAAAACGAGTATTCAGTGACATCCTTGGATTTTTCAAATTCAAAGAAGCTTTCTTTTTCCAAAAAAGATACATTTCTTGACACATATAATTTGTCATTTTGAAAATCGAAACACCTGTAGCCTTTTTGATTATCAGCATATCCTAAAAAGGCACATGGGATTGCACTAGGAGAGAGTTTGTCATTTCTGTTGGTGAAAACAAAACATTTGCATCCAAAGACTCTTAATCTAGAATAATCTGGAGTTAAGTTAACAAGCTTTTCTATTGGAGTTGTATTCTTTAATGAGGAAGATGGCATCCTATTAATGAGGTAGGTGGCAGTTAGGACCGCTTCAGCCCAAAAACTTTTTGGAACTTGATTTGCAATTAGCAATGTCCTAATAGTTTCCATAATGTGCCGATGTTTGCGTTCGGCTAGGCCATTCTGTTGTGGAGTGTGTGGACATGATCTTTGATATGTAATACCATGTAAATTGAGATAGTCTTTGAATTCGTTGGACATAAATTCTCCCCCTGAATCAGTGCAAAAAATAGAAATATCATTTTGAAACTTATTTTTAACCATTTTATGAAATATTTGGAAGTTAGCAAAGACATCAGATTTATGTTTAAGAAAATAAATCCAAGTATGTCTAGAAAAGTCATCAACAAAAATGACATAATATGTATAACCACCTTTGGAAATTGCTGGTGCGGGGCCCCAAACATCCGAATGTATTAACTCAAGTGGTCGTGAGGAAACAAAAGTTCTACTAAGAAATGATAACCTTTTCATTTTGCCAAGAATGCAGTCTTTACAAGAAAAATTTTCAGAATTACAAAATTTTTCCAAACTTGGAAAATATTGAATTTTAGACATATGAGGATGACCAAGCCTTTTGTGCCATAAATCCAATTCTAATTTCTGAATATTATAACAAAATGCATTCTTGGGTAATTCCAAAAAGTCCATGTAATAAAGTCCTCCTTCTCTATGGCCTTCCCCAATCAGCTTCCCTGACTGGCGATCCTGTACCCAACAACCATGAGAAGAGAAGGAGATATTACATCCATAATCAGATATTTGCGAGACAGATAAGAGATTCAAATTAAGTTTAGGGATATATCTAACTTCTGGGATAAAAAATCTTTTGGATTTTTGAAGATTTTCAAAACATCCTATTCCTTTTACTTTGAAAGATGTGCCATCGGCTGTAAAAACCTTCGACACACTTGAGTTATTTTTAAGACATTCGGATAAACTATTAACATTTGGGGTCATATGAAAAGAAGCACCAGAATCTAAAAGCCAAGGAAAGTTACCTGGACCGGAGAAAGATGCAACTGCCGCTCCAGTTGAGGCTTCGGTTGAGGAAGATACCCCTTTGAGAAGAGGTTGAAGGATTTCCATCAATTGAGCCATAGACACAGGTGCATCTTGATCTTTTGACTCAGATGCAACTCTTTTTTCTTCTCTTCTTTTTAACTTTGGACATTGAGGCCTATAGTGCCCCGGTTCATGACAATGATGACAAATAACTTTTCTTTTATCAAAGTCGCCGTTTTGCCTTCCAAAATGAGGCGGCTTGTAAGTACGAGTATGATTCCCCGGTCTAGATACAGCTAAAACGGAGTCATCATCAACTTTTAGAGTACTTTTTCTAAGTCTATTTTCCTCCATAGTGAGCTCTTCTATAGTATCAACAATAGAAGGAATTTTTCCACGATGTAAAAGGGCCGATTTGGTGGATTCAAACTCCGGCCTTAGGCCATTCACAAATTGATAGAAATGTTCCATATCGAGTTGATTTTGGCGAAGCTCGATGTCTTCGGCACAATGCCATTTGGGCTCAAGAAGAGCCAACTCTTCCCAAAGTTCGGACAACTCATTATAATATTCTCGAATAGTTTTATCTTTTTGAGTCATTGTCCGAACTTTATCTTGTAAATTGCATACATGTGCAATATCTTTAAGGGAATACATGTTTTTGAGGTATTCCCAAGCCTTATCGGCATGCTCAAACTTAGCTAGACTAGAGCATTTTTTAATGTCTATGCTATTGATGAGCCATGACATAATTTTTGCATGCCCTATCCTCCATTCTTTCCATTTCTTTTCATAAGTGTCTAACGCCTTACTCTTCTCTTCTTCCGTTAGAGGAACCTCTTTATCACCCTCTTTCTTGGTAAGAGATAGTTTAGGTTCCAAATCGGAACCATCCACTATACCCCATAAACCTTTTCCCCAAATGTGGTGCTTCATAATCGAAGCCCACATTACATAGTTAGTATCATTTAGCTTCATAGGAATGATGGTGATCTTATCATTGTCATCCATCTTTTACAAGGGTAAGAGAGGAATAAATAGGAGGAGAGAGAGAGAGAAAAATAAAAAGAAAAGAAAAAGAGTAGACAAAAGAATAAGAGAGGATACAAAACCAATTTTTTTTGTAGCACAAGTTCGCCTTTCTTCAAACAAATCTTCTTGAGCCAAGAACAAGGTGATGAAACACCTTTTGTAAATGTGGCACGGAAATCGAGGTGGAAGCACTTCAAGATCTAAGGATGGTGGTCTTCAACAAATGTACAAATAACTCACAAACAAGTGTCTATTGGAGACACTACAAGCATGACCCTTGAAAGGGTATAAAAGGAAGAACACTTGAAAAATAAATAATACTTTATTCATGAACAAAATGCTTAAGAAGCATGGTTGTTTACATTGAAGGGGTTCACCCCTATATATACAAAAAAGTGGGAGAGAGGAGAGCTCATTTTGAGCTCTCCAAAAGAGACGTTGGATTCCAACGTCTCTTAATATAGCTGTTGGACTACAGTCCAACAACATTTATTATTATAGCTGTTGGAATGTAATCCAACAGCATTTATTATAGCTGTTGGACTACAGTCCAACAGCTATTTGCACAGTCAAGTTCCAACAGGAACTTGACTGGATCAAATATCTAGTTTCTATTGAACTAGATGCTAAAAAAGAAAATAAAGAAAAATAAAAAAAAGAAAATAATAAAAGAAAATATAATAATATTAAATATTAAATAATATATATATATATATATATATATATATATTACAGATTACATTTTAACAGTATCGTGCTATTATTGCTATAATATTGCAATATATATAAATTTCTGATATTTTCAAAATATTGTGATATTTTGCCTTTAATATTGTTTTATGAATTTATAGTGATATTATCACTATATTTTCAAAATATCGCCTGTATTTGTAACTATGGATAAAATGCACTAAATTATTGTGTAAGCATGTCTATGGTTATTTTGTTGCTCAATAAAGATGCAATTTTATGTGTTTTAGTTTTTAGCAAATTTATTTTTGTTTGTTTAATTGGCCATCCATGGATAGGATGTGCAGTCTCCTAAACCTTTGCCTTGGGTATCCATAAACTTTGTTGATTTTTAACTGATGTTGTAAAAAGCATATCATAATGTTATAACAGGCTTACCATTTACATCCTATCATATCATAAAATGCATAAAGAAAAAGGATTTTAAAATTGGTCAGAAAATTAAAAAGCTAAAAGTATAAAACTTAGATTTTTCTGAAAAGTCAATAACAGAGGAAAAACATACACAAGAAAAAATGACAATATCAAGGAGGCCTAATTATGGAATAAATTGAACATGTAATACATAATCTCATAAAGAGGACAACTATAATTTTACAAATATAGGCTGATACCATCTACTTGAACCATAGTCACAGATATCGCCGATATTTTGAAAATATTGCGATATTAGCGCGATGCAATGGCAAACCGATATTAAAGGTAAAATATCGTGATATTTTCAAAATATCAGGAATTTATATATATCGCGATAATATCGGGACAATATCAAATATCTTCTGTTTTTTTATTTTTTACATTTTAAATATGTTTTTCTTCTTTCTTTTACATTTTTTACTTATTTATTTTATTATTTATGTATTTTTTTCTAAACATGATATTTTCTTACTTTTTTTGTTATTTTTTTATATTTTTTAAGCCCCTATGTTTTCCCGAGATTGATCACCAAACCTATATTATCGCAGGAAATAGCTCGGCAAGATATAGCCGATACCGATATTTGTGACTATGACTTGAACACATTGTCAAAGTTTAACTCTGGTCCCACATAATTGTTAATCCCACATAATTGTTAGTTTTTTCATTGGTCTGTGCTTTAATTTCATCCTGTAGCTGCCTCCAATTGCCATCCTCATCAAGAACCATTTTTTAGTCCTTGGTTTGTTTTCCATCTAAATTATTATCTATTTGTTGTTATGCAAGAATATTTTTGTTATTGTGTTTAGTAAATGTAACTTTCTGCTGTATAGATTTGTTTTTTTTCTTCATTTTCTTGGTAGGTGTTGAACTGATGTTTGAATTCAAAGTGCAGTATTTTCTGGTAGATGGTGAAACATTTTTGGTTTCTAGTGGCTTCTCTATTCTCATGTCTTGCACATTCTCTTACAATTGTCAGACTGGTAGTACAATGTGTGCATGTTCTGCACATTTTCCATTACACAGCTTTTGGTTTTATTTATGCCTAATTTTACTAATTTATACAATTCAGGTGACATCCATGGTCAATATTCTGATTTGTTGAGGCTTTTCGATTATGGTAGATTACCTCCCGAAGCCAATTACTTGTTTCTAGGGGATTATGTTGATCGAGGCAAGCAAAGCTTAGAGACAATATGTCTTCTCCTTGCATATAAAATCAAGTACCCAGAGAACTTCTTTCTTTTGAGGGGTAACCATGAATGTGCTTCTATAAACCGTATATATGGATTTTATGATGAGTGTAAGCGGAGATTTAATGTCCGATTGTGGAAAGTTTTCACAGACTGTTTCAACTTCCTGCCTGTAGCTGCTCTAATTGATGAAAAAATACTCTGCATGCATGGCGGTCTTTCCCCTGATCTGAATAATTTAGATCAGATTAGAAATTTAAGTCGTCCAACCGATGTCCCCGACACTGGCTTGCTGTGTGATCTTTTGTGGTCTGATCCAAGTAAAGATGTCCAGGGATGGGGAATGAATGATAGGGGTGTCTCCTATACCTTTGGCCCTGATAAGGTTTCGGAGTTTCTGCAGAAGCATGATCTTGATCTTATTTGTCGTGCTCACCAGGTATGACCTATCAAATTTTAATGTCTCTAGTGCACTTTAAATTGGGTCTGAAAATCTGCTGGTGTGTTTTTAATATTTGCAGGTTGTGGAGGATGGTTATGAATTCTTTGCTGACAGACAGCTTGTAACAATATTCTCAGCACCCAACTATTGTGGTGAATTTGATAATGCTGGCGCTATGATGAGTGTAGATGAAACTCTAATGTGCTCTTTTCAAATACTAAAGCCTGCAGAAAAGAAATTAAAGTTTCCTTACGGAAATTTAACTGCTACTACAGCAAAACCTGGAACTCCAACTTGAGTCAAGGTATGCTCATTAGTCATTATTGTTTACTTTATTTATATACTCTATGGATGTTTGTCATTGCATATTAGGGTAGTTCAACTTTCTATTGTTATGTGATATTTTTTTCTTTTTCAATATATGGTGACTATGCCTTCAATAACCACCTGATAAATTGCTGGGCTCTGTTATGTTTTGTTTCTCCTTTCTTCTGACTTTGTTTGGAATTCTCTGTGTTTGTTATCTTGCAAGAGACATATGGCTCATCTTGATTTCTTTGTTAAGCAGCTTATACAAGATGCTTAATGAAAATAATTTGGCATAAAAAATATCTAAAATAATATGATATCATGATGCTCCCAAGGACTGAATTAAAAAAAGTAAAATAAGGGAAGCTAAGTCTCTGGTCAAAGGCCAACTGCTACTCCTCCCAACATTCTTGTTGGGTTTATCCAACTTTTCTTTTTCAGCACCACCTATCTTTTCCATGTTATGTTCTCATATTTCTGGTTTTATGTTCTTTATAGCGGCATGAGAATGATAGAATTGTCTGCGATCATGGACATGTACCTTTACATCATTTTCCTTTGTGGCATGGCTTGATGACTTTTGTTTACTACCATGATTCTGTTTTATGAAAGTAAGCATTATATTGCAGGTTAATATCAAAATGCTGCCTACACATACACACGTATATATATATATATATATATATATATTGTAAACACTTACCAGTGCTTTTTGCTTGATGTTCTGACTTTATATAATGAATTTTACTTGATGTTAATGGCATATCTATATTTAGTTGATCTTAATGCTTAAACTTTTTGTTGTATTCTATGATTTTTCTAAATGTTTATTATTTTTGTGAATTTTTTTATTTGTTACAAAATTTTTAAGTGTTCTTTTGCCTGTATTTTATGATACGATGCAATATGATACAGTACAATGCACCCATATCCACGACACTTCTGCTACGGGTTCCAATATGATTTTTACATTGCGTAGAAGATATTTATTATTTACCTCTTGGAAGAAAGCTTGTGGATTGAAAATGGGTTTATATCCTCAAATTGGAGGTGAACAGCTCCAAGTAATACTATGAAGCTAGACCAGTGGCCAAAGGTTATAATCAGTTCCACATGAAACATTTGCTCTAATTGCATAATTGACCTTAATAAGGGTTTGTATAACTTTGGCAACTCGGGTAGGTTCTTCACCAATTAGACATGAAAAGTGCTTTCCTTCACTAAAACCTAATGTTGTATATGTCTTTCTCTCTTGGACTTGATCTTTGAAAGGAAGGGGTGTGTAAGTTGAAAGTGGCCATCTTGTATTGGAGCAATCTGTACAAGCATGGCTTGAAAGAGGCCATCTTGAATTGGAGCAATCTGTACAAGCATGGTTTGAGAGGTTCAAGCTAACTACTATTCAATTTGGGTATGAAAAAGTGATAGTGATCATACACTTCTTTATAAAGAGAAATGAGAAAATATCTATTCTAATCTTGCCTGTAGATGACATTGCAATCACAAGGGATGATCAAATAGAGATCATGAGGCTAAAGAGGTATTACATGAAGTCTTTGACATTAGACCTTGGGTCGCTATCTTTTAGGAATTGGTATGGAGTATACTTGTCACAAAGGTAATAATCACTTGATTTTTTGAAAGACAAGGATGCTATGATGCAAGAGCTTGGGTAGCCTGATTGGGCAAAGTCATTAACTAAATCTTAATAATGATGAAATTATGAAGATGTTGGAAGTCATCATAGGCTGGTAAGCTTATCCATCTTACTTAGGGAGGTAAATGGTTCGGATTTGGGTTTGATCTAGCTATTACCAAGTCTGACTTAATCGGCCCAGTATTTACACTTAATCGGGTCAGGTTTTAATCAGATTTGGGTTCGAGTTTGAATGCAAAACTTAATACCAAACCCGCCTAATGGACTCAGAATTAGGTTGGCTATTGGGTTGCACCCAAACCATTTACATCCCTAATCTTACTATCATTAGAGCTGGTATTGCTTATGTTGTTGGTGTCAGTCTGATTTATGCAATTGCTTGCTCTTGCAGACATGAATGTTGTATATCGCATCTTTTTGGTACTTTAAGCAGAATTTTGGAAAAAGGATATTGTATGCAAATCATGGAGATTATGAGATTGAAATAGTTACAAATGCTAATATACAAGTTCATTGGAGAGCCCCAAGGGGTTTGGTGTAGTGGGATGGGGCCTAGGTGGCTAGGTGGGTGGTTTAGGTTCAAATCCCATGAGCGTCACTCCCTGCGCAAGCCAAAGCGCGATGACTTCTTGGGGGCGAGGGGTAAGTCCTCAGAGTTTTACGCTGCCAGAACAATGTGTGTAAGTTTGGCAGGCAGAGCCAGTGCAACTAGGTCTATGTGTAATGAAATACAAAAAGAACAATTATGGGCCTTACAAACACACAAAAGCTGTGAAGAAACAAGGACCGCTTATGGGTCAAATACAAGCATAAAACCACAAATGGGCAAGACAAAGAGCATAAAAAATATAGGATGAAACAAGCATGAAAATATAAGGGGATTCATCCCCTATTTATATACAAGTGTTAAAATGTAATATATATATATATATATATATATATATATATATATATATATATATATATTTGCAAAACCATATAATGGTTAAATTGTCTTTTTCTTTTCTTCACACATTCATTTTTAGATATGCTCTTTCTATTTCCTTTTTTTTTGTATTTTGTCTTTTCTTATTTTTTTATTCTTCATTTTTTTTTGTAAGCCATTGAGGGGCCCACAATTATAGACGTTGGGCCCCTCCAACAGTTCATAATGTGACCGTTGGAGGGGCTCCAACGTCTATATGTGGAGCCCCTCCAAGGGTCTCCTCTTGTATAAATAAGGGTTCATCTCCTTTATATTATTTAAGCTTTTGGGAAAAGCTCTCTTAACATTCAATAAAGATTCCATTTTATTTTTATGCCTTTGTACATTTGTAATCTTTTGGAAGTGTTCATCTTGTGCCTTTATACACACTTTTTCAAGAGTTCATCTTGTGCCTTTGTGCACACATCACACGTTAAGAACTTAGTGCTTTTGTGGACATAGTCTCTTTGAAGACATCTTCACATGGTATCAGAGCTTGGTCTCTAGAAGAATAGCTCGGATATTGCGTCATCATGGCGGTCACCTCGAAGAACGTGTTCATTCCTCTTTTTCGTTCTTTTGGCTTGAAAAGCTATTGCAAACTATTTTAAGTGAAGCGCAATACATTAAGTAAGCTCAAAGAAAACCCGTTGTGGTAAGATTTCAAATTTAGAAGACTTTCTTTCTCATAAAAGCATCTCTATGGGAGAAAAGGATTCTCATTTTCCCCTCGGATTCAAACTCAATGGGTCCAACTATCATGTTTGGCTTGGCAATATGGAAGCTCATATTAAAGGAAAAGGACTTTGGGGCTATGTCAAAGGTACGATTCCCGAACCCGAACAAAAAATCACTGTAGTTGAAAAAGGTGAAATTAAGGTTCTTGATGGGGAAGAAAGAGAGAAAGCCTTTGAAGAATATAACAAAAAACATGAAGAATGAGAAATGAAGAATTACAAAATCCTTTCATGGTTTTTTTCCATGGTGGAGACAAGGATAAATGCCAATATTTTGAAGTTTAAAAAGGCATTTCAAATTTGGGATTATCTTGAGAGGATGTATACCTTAAGACAACTATCCCATAAATATTACCTTAAAAAAAGGGCATTAACTCTTCAACAAAGGGAAATGTCCATTAGAGAATATTTTGCTGAACTATCATCCATTTGAGATGAGTGTGCACTCTTTGAACCAAAATGGAGTGGAGAAGCTATTGAGTTACGATACAAGCGATTAGAACAAGATCACTTATTCAACTTTTTGAATGGGCTTAGACCTGAATTCGAGCAAACTAGATCTTATCTTTTATCTTTTTTTACATCTCCACCTCTAGAAGACATTCTTACTAAATTAAGTGAAGAAGAAACTAGATTGGGAATAAACAAAACCAATCAAAGTG
The DNA here is from genome assembly GCF_984573655.1 of Nuphar pumila. Lineage (NCBI taxonomy): Eukaryota > Viridiplantae > Streptophyta > Magnoliopsida > Nymphaeales > Nymphaeaceae > Nuphar > Nuphar pumila. Next base: position 65,282,110 of record NC_143264.1, on the reverse strand, counting down.
TGTTGGCCGTTCCTTCAACAAAAGATGAAAATGAAGAAGCTTATGTCGTTTCTATATCGGGGAATAACTTGAAAACATATAAACCTCCTGATTTTAATAAATTTAAAAATTAAGGAGTAAGAGAAGATGGTGGTCAAATGTTGGCCAAAATGGAAGGTACCAAAGAAGAGATTATGATAAAATTATTTGCCATTTTTGCAAAGAATCAGGCCACATTAAATTGGTTTGTCCAAAATGGAAGAAAAAAGTGGCCATGTGTTCAACATTTCAATCACATAAGGAGGAGGGTCCATCTACTTCCAACAATTGAGCACTATCACTAAGTCAAATTATGGAAGCTCTTCAACCTCTTCTCAAGGGATCCATTTTCGGGGCCGCCATTTCCACCTTCTCTCCTTCCAGTAAGACTTCTTGGCTTTTAGATTCGGGTGCCTCATTTAATATGACTCCAAATATTTTTGCTCTTTTCGAATACATAAAAACTATATCTTCTTTTGTTTGAACCGCAGATGGAGCTTTTCTTGAAATCAAAGGGATTGAAAATTTTGAAAATCAATGATTTTTTATTTCTAAAATTAGATTTATACCTAATTTAAATTTGCTTTCGGTTTCTCAACTATCAGACTATGGGTGTGATATCAAATTCTCATCAAATAAATGTTGGATACAGGATCGTCGGTCCAGAAAGTTGATTGGGGAAGGCTCTAGGAAAGAAGATCTATATTACATAGAATTTCTTCAAATTCAAAAGCACTTTTTTTGTAACATTGCCCAACATAAAGATATAAATGTTTGGCATAAGCGTCTTGGGCATCCCAATATTGCCAAGCTTTCTTATTTGCATTTTAAGATTTATGTAAAAACGACTTCAATTATAATAATTGTATTCTTGGAAAAATGAGAAGCTTGCCTTTTGAACAAAGAACTATGTTTACAACTAAACCGTTTGAAATTGTGCATTCGGATGTATGGGGGCCGATACCCATTATATCTAAAGGAGGATTTTCTTTTTATGTCATTTTTGTCGATGATTATTCTAGATATTGTTGGATATATTTTCTTAATAATAAACATGAGACTTTTTCGTCTTTTAAGACCTATAACATGATGATCAAAAATCAATTTAATGGCAAGTTAAAGATTCTTAGTACCAATTCCGGAGGAGAATATCTCTTAAATGATTTTAAGAACTATCTTGAGATTAATGGAATTATCCATAAAAAGTCATGTCCCAAAACACCTCAACAAAATGGCTTAGCTGAAAGAAAGCATAGACATATAGTTGAAACCACGAGGACTTTGCTTATTTCTTAAAAAATTCCTAAAGGGTTTTGGGCCGAGGCGGCTCTTGCATCCGTTTATCTTATAAACCCACCTTCATTCAAAGAATTTGAATAAACTATCGCCTTCTAAAATTATGTATCAAAAGGAGCCCGATTATAATAAACTAAGAATTTTTTGGTGCAAATGTTTTATTCTTACTGACAAAAATGAATAACTTTCACCAAAATCCATTCCTTGTGCATTTCTTAGATATTCGAAAACACAAAAGGGATTTAGGTGTTATGATATTAAAAATGATAAACTATATGTTTCTAGAAATGTAACCTTTTTAGAAAATGTTAGTGGTTTTAAAGATTATAAATCTTATGAAGATAATACAGATTATTCCTTCTTGTTTGAATTATTGTCTAGAAATGAGGATATTTCTAGTGATGATGAAATGACATTGGATACTCTTTGTAATGATACACAAGTGAGTGATAATTCTCAATTTCTTGAGCAATCTATCAAAGAAGAAATATCTAGTGAACCAATCACTTATACCCATAGAAATAGAAACACTTTTAAAAGTGCAATTGAAAAATATAGTGAACCTAGTAAACCTTCCTCAATAAACAATCCTCGCAGGATCGAAAGAACTAGGAGAAACCCTTCTAGATTTATATCCTATGAATCCTTCTCACATAAATATAAAGCATGTCTTAGTGCCATTCATTCATATGTTGAACCTAAGAATTTTGAAGAAGCCAAGAAAATGATAGAATAGAGGGATGCAATGGATAATGAACTTAAAGCCTTTAGAAAAGCTAAAACTTGGGAATTTCAAAACTTACCTAAAAGAAAGAAAACAATAGGGTGTAGGTGGGTTTTCAAAGTCAAAACTATGAGTGATGTGCTTCTTGAAAGATATAAAGCCTGTCTAGTCGCCAAGGGGTATAGTCAAGAATATAAAATAGATTACGATGAAACATTTGCCCCCGTTGTGCGAATGGTCACTGTTAGGTGTCTAATTACAATTGCCTCTATTAAAAAATAGAACATATATCAAATGGATGCTAAAAATGCATTCTTAAATGGAGACCTAAATGGAGAAGTTTACATGGATGCTTATCCGGATATGAATGTGCCTAAGGGTAAAGTCCTTCGTCTACGAAAAACTCTCTATGACTTGAAACAGGCTTGCAAGGCTTGGTATGATCGATTTAACAATTTGATGGTAGAAAATGGTTTTATTTCATGTTATACTGACACTGCTCTGTTTGTCAAGAAATCCGATGCAGAAATTGTGATTTTATTATTGTATGCTGATGATATGTTGATCACATGTGATGATGCCAAAGGAATCAAGAATATAAAGTCTATATTAAAAAAAAATTTGAAATGTCAAATTTAGGTTTTCTGACATATTTCTTAGGCATTGAAGTTGCCTACTTTCACAGGGGTTATTTTTTGTCTCAAACTAAACTTGCTTGTGAGGTTATTGACAGGTCATGAATTACAGATGACAAAATTTGCGAAACTCCTGAAGTAGTAGAAACAAAGTTGAAGATTGATGATGGGGTTCCTCTAGAAGATCCCACTCCTTACAGGCAACTCATTGGATCTTTGATGTATCTTAGCATTACTAGGCTGGATATATCTCATGCCGTGCATGTTGCAAGTCAATTTCAGCATGCCCCTACATCAATTCATATGAGTGCCATTCTTCAAATCATCAGATATGTAAAGGGTCCATAAATAAGAGAGTATTTCTATCTTCATCTTCTGAATTAAATTTAATTGCTTATACTGACTCTGATTGGGGAGTTGATCCAAATAACCGTCACTCTATCACTGGTTTTTTGTGTTTTTCTAGGTGAATCTTTGGTTTCTTGGAGATGCAAGAAACAACAGAAGGTGTCTCTGTCTTCTACTGAGGCTGAATACCGAGCCATGGCAACTACAACTATGATTTTTTTTGGATTCAGTCATTGCTAGAAGATATGCGAGCTTGTATTAAAGGACCTACGAAGCTGTGTTGTGACAACAAAAGTGCAATCTATATTGCCAAGAATCACACATTTCATGAGCGCACGAAGCATATCGAGATGGATTGCCACTATGTTAGCGAAGAATGCCTAAAGAAAGTCATTGATCTAACTTATGTGACATCAGAATATCAACTGGTTGACTTCTTTACTAAGGCGCTCTGTTCTCCTAGATTCATTTTTCTTATTGGCAAACTTGCGGTCATTTTTTAGGAAGGATGTTAAAATGTAATATATATATATATATATAGATAGATAGATAGATATATATATATATATATATATAGAGAGAGAGAGAGAGAGAGAGAGATTTGCAAAACCCTATAAAGGTAAAATTGTCTTTTTCTTTTCTTCACGCATATTCATTTTTGGATATGCTCTTTCTATTTCCTTTTTGTATTTTATCTTTTCTTATTTTTTTATTCTTTATTTTCTTTTTGTAAGCCATTGAGGAGCCCACGATTATAGACGTTGGGCCCTTCCAACAGTCCATAATGTGACCGTTGGAAGGGGCTCCAACGTCTATATATGGAGCCACTCCAAGGGTCTCCTATTATATAAATAGGGGTTCATCCCTTTTGTATTCTTTAAGCTTTTGGGAAAAGCTCTCTAACATTCAATAAATATTCCATTTTATTTTTATGCCTTTGTGCATTTGTAATCTTTTGGAGGTGTTCATCTTGTGCCTTTGTGCACACATCATAAGTTAAGAACTTAGTGCTTTTGTGCACATAGTCTTTTTAAAGACATCTTTACAACAAGGAGGACTCGACACTCCCAACAACTCTTTGGATAAGGGCATTACAAAAGCTGTAATGCCCTTGACAAAAGGAAGAAAATAAAAAGGTAAAAACCCTAAAATGTCCCTAGTGAACACAACTAATTACAAGAAGATAAAATGACCAAAATACCCTTAATGGGTATTTACCGATTATATATATACAACTTAACACTATGATTCTGGGGTGGTTTCTCCGATTAAAAAAAAAGCTCATTGGAAGATTGAACATCAATATCAGTCAATTTTGCAGTCGCTTGTTCTTGCAAGCGTGAATGTTTTATATTGCATCTTTTGATACTTGAAGTAGAATCTGGGAAAAGGATATTATATGCTAATCATGGAGATTATGAGATTGAATTATATACAAATGCTAATGTACAGGTGCATTGGAGCATTGAATAGCAATATCACGATATTTCATATTTTTTGGGCAAAATTTAATATCATTGAGTAAGAAGCAAACAGTTGTATTATGATAAAACACAAAAAAATATAGAGCTATTGCACATGATATGTCTAGACTATAGCTCAAGTCAAAATTTCCAGACATGGGATTGAGTGTGAGGGCTTCTATTTTCTCTATATTGTAACAAGGCAGCTATCCAAATAGTATCTAATCCAGTATACAATGGGAGGAACAAACGTATGGGTATAGGTTGTTAATTTATAAAGAAAAGAGTATAAGTTAATCTATAATCGATTTTCCATGTGCTTCCATACAACAGATACTTTTTCCAAGGCCATGGGTAGATCCCGACTGCAGGAGATGATTAGCAAATTGGGGATGATTTGACATCTTTTGCTGACTTAAGTGAAGGTGTTAGAGACTGTAATGTAGGGTCTCACTAGGGGTGGCAATCGGGTCGGGTTGGCGGGTTGGCGTGTCAGCATACCTCAACCCGAACCCGACCCGTTTATTAAACGGGTCGGCTGTGGCAAACACGAACCCGACCCGTTTAATAAACGGGTAACCCGACACGACCCGCCAACCCATTTAATAAATGGGTTGGGTCGGGTAAACGGGTTTTCAGGTTCGCGGGTCAGGTTGGCGGGTTGACGGATCGGGTTGGCAGGTAGGCAGGTTGGCGGGTTGACGGGTCGGGCAGACTTGTTGGCGGGTTGGCGGGTTGACCCACCCGCCTAACCCGTTTATTAAACGGGTCAGCCGGGTTGGCGGGTTGGCATACCCCCAACCCGAACCCGACCTGTTTAATAAACGGGTTACGCGGGTTGACCCGTTTATTAAACGGGTTGGCTTAAGCCCAACCCGAACCCGCCTAAGAGGCGGGTTGGCGGGTCGTGTCAGAAATTGCCACCCCTAGGTCTCACTATGTTTTGTTTGTGTAGGTTTTTTTTATCCTTTACCCAGTATGAACATTCTTGTGGTTTCTTCCTTTTTCTAGGGGTATTTTTGTGTATGATTTTTTCCCCAACTCTTATCTCACGTTTCTCCTCTCTTAATCTTTTTCCTCTCTTCTCTATTCTCATCTCTCAAGCTCCAATATATGCTCATTATAAACATAGATTCCATACACATGCACTATTTTTTGCCCAAATCTCACTGCAAACCTATGAAGATGTAGCCCTATGACTATTAAGATTATCTACTTATAGTACTTTCACCCTTGCTTGGTACTTCCATAGCAGGTGCTTTCAAACGTTTTGTAGGTGCAGGTGTAATAAAACAAGGAAAAGTGTAAAAAAAATGCCTCTAAGGGCTACAAGAACACACAAGATTGCACAAATACAAACAGCTACTTATGGGCAAGATACACTCACAAGGAGTCACACAAACACAAGCCACTAAAGGTACATGCAGGTAAAAATAAATACAATATTTTATATTGAAGTGCTTGAGACAAGCATTACATTGGGGAAGATCCCCCTTATATAGAGCCAAAGAGGAACCTCAAGGCTAGAAAAGGTTTTTTACAAAACTGCCCCTAATGGGCATACCCTATTACATGTATATTCTCTCTCTCTATATATATTCATATATAGATATATATCAATATATATGATGTACATGTACATTAACGCTCTCTCTCCAACTTACAGTGCAAAAACCAAAATTTCGTTTAGAAGAAAGTGAAACCGAGGTGACAGAAGCACCTTGGTGAAGAAATCAGCCAACTGATATTCTGAGGTGTGATGCAGGGCAAAATGATAGTCTTCTTAAAAAATTCTTCACGTACATAGTTGTCAGATTTTCACCAGAATCTGTCTTACGAGAAAGGGAGATGAAGAGGAGAAGAGGGGCTGCGGTAGGGATGACAGTGGGGCGGGGCGGGGGATAAAGTCTCCACCCCCGCCTCCATCCCCGGCGGGGATGGATTTTATCCTCCACCCCCGCCTTTATCCCCGTTTCATGTCCTCCATCCCCGATTCAAACGGGGATGAGGCGGGGCGAGGCGGGGCGAGGCGGGGATATTGCAGGGAAAAGTGGTCGGAGCGGGGATGAGGTGGGGATCGTGGCGGAGACGGGGCGGGGCGGGGAAAAGTGCACGCCCATCCCCGCCTCCACCCCCCGGACGGGGATGAATTTTAACCTTCGTCCCCGCCTCCATCCCCGTTTCATACCCTTCATCCCCGGTCCAAACGGGGCGAGGCGGGGCGGGGCCCCGCTTTCCCCCGGTCCACTGCCATCCCGTGGCTGTCACGATTTCCAATAAAGAAATCATGACCTAGAACCTGTATTTATATATTTTGTTTTACAATATGGGTTCGGGTCTGGTATAATGTCCAGACCCAAAATACATTTGGTATGACATATGTAATACACAAAACACTACTTTTTCACCTCCCCTCAAGTTGATCATGGTTTTGAACCATGAACATCTTGCCTTTAAGCATCCAAAAACGATCTTTTGTCAAGCTTAACTTGTCTTTCAGTATTAACAAATTTAGGCTCGATCTCCTTTTCTTCAACTTTTTGTCTTATAAAATGCTGGTCTATCTCAATATGTTTAGCGCGACTGTGATATACTGGATTGAATGACATGTTGAGAGCACTTTGATTGTCACACAACAAGGTATACCAAGCGATCATTTTTCCCACTTCAGTTAGTAAATGCCTGGCCCATGTGACTTCGGCAGTAGCGGCAACCATGGATCTGTACTCTGCCTCAGTGCTTGATCTAGCAACAACTTTTTGTTTTCTACTACTCCAGGAGACTAAGTTTCTTCCAATGAAAACACAATATCCTGATGTAGATCTTCGTTCATCTGGATCCCCTGCCCAGTCTGCATCACAATATACAGTAAGCTCACGCATATCCTTGCCAGACGATTTTGGAGAATATATCAACCCATCTCCAATTGTTCCTTTCAGATATCTGAGTAACCTCTTAACAACCTCCATATGTCCAGTACGTGGCACATGCATAAACTGAGACACTTGATTGATTGAATAAACAATATCAGGTCGAGTGAATGTGAGATACTGTAACATCCCTATTAAACTGCGATACCTGGTGAGGTCTCCATCATGAGCACTTAGTTTTTGGTGAAGAACACTTGGAGTTCTTAGAGGTTTATAGTCTTTCATACCTGCTTTGCCGAGAACGTCCATCATATACTTGTGTTGAGTGAGTGTCAAGCCATCAACCCAGCTATCGACTTCTACTCCAAAAAAATAACGCAAGGCACCAAGATCTTTCATTTTGAACCTCTGACCTAATAGGTTTTTCACTTCTTTGATGTGATCTTCAGAGTTTCCTGTGATGACAATATCATCCACATAAATTAATAACAAGGTGGTCACATTTTGCTTTCTAAAAATGAATAATGAGTGATCCAGTAGGGAGTGGGAAAACCCATGCTTTTGAATCTCAAGGGAGAAGCTATCAAACCAGGAACGAGATGCTTGCTTTAGGCCATAGATAGCTCTTTTTGACCTGCATACATATGTTTTACAATCTTGCTCATAATATCCAGGTGGTTGTTCCATGTAAACTTTCTCCTTCAAATCCCTATGCAAGAATGCATTTTTAACATAAAGCTGTCTCAGCTTCCATCCATGTTCAACAACTGAGGAAAGAATAATTCGAATCGTTCCCATGCTCACCACTAGGCTAAAAGTCTCATCATAGTCTTGCCCTGCTTCTTGCGTAAACCCTTTTTCCATGAGTCTTGCCTTGTATCGTTCAATGGTCCCATCTAGTTTATACTTTATTTTGTAGAGCCATTTGCATTCTACAACATTTTTGTCAAGTGGTCTGGGAACAATTTATTAGAATTCCTGCAGAAATAAAAAACGAGAGAGAGAGAGAGAGAGAGAGAGAGAGAGAGAGAGAGAGAGAGAGCTCTGATATTGTTGAGAATCGGCAGCCTGTTTCCTTCACACAGTCTGCGCTAATACATCATTAGCCTTAATAGGGTTACAACAATTCACACGTGGACAAAAATGCCCTTGTGTTAGTAACTCATTACATTAAAATACAAAGCCTGGGAATGGATATGGATCCTTTATTGAATGAATCCATATCCGTCCCATATTCTAATACCCTCCCTCAAGTTGTGCAAGGGAGTGAACCATGTGCAACTTGTTCTTCAGATACCAGAAACGTTGACTTGTAAGACCTTTGGTAAACATATCAGCAATTTGGTCTTCTGAAGGCACATAAACTGGTTCAATCTCTTTGTCTGCTATCTTTTGTCTGATGAAATGTTGATCAATCTCAATATGCTTAGTTCGATTGTGATGAATGGGATTGAATGCAATTTGTATAGCACTTTTATTATCACACATAAGTGTCGAATTTGAAATATCCTCCCCCATTTCTGTAAGTAGATGCCTAATGCAGGTCACTTCTGCAGTGGTGGCTGCCATAGATCTATACTCTGCCTCTGTGCTAGACCTTGCCACAGCCTTCTGTTTTCTGCTACTCCATGAGACAAGATTTCTTCCAATGAAAACACAATATCCTGAAACAGACCTCCTCTCATCTGGATCCCCTGCCCAGTCTGCATCTGTATAGGACAATATGTTATGTTTTGGTGACTTCCATGAATATTGAATATATGTAAGTCCATCACCTACTGTTCCTTTTAGATAGCGAAGGATGCGTTTGACAACATCCATGTGACCAGTCTTTGGTTCATGCATGAACTGAGATACTTGATTAACAGAATATACAATGTCTGGTCTAGTAAAAGTAAGATATTGCAACATACCCACTAAACTGCGATACTTGACTGCATCAGGATATAACTCACCATCACAAATACTGAGCTTTTGGTTGACAACACTGGGTGTAGGTAGAGGTTTACAATCTGTCATTCCTGCTTTAGCCAGAAGATCAAGAGTGTATTTGTGTTGAGTTAATGACATTTTGTTATCTTGTCTGTCCACCTCTACACCAAGAAAGTATCTCAGTTCTCCAAGGTCTTTCATTTTGAACTGCATACTCAATAAAACTTTAATTCGTTGAATGTGGTCTGGAGCATTACCAGTGATCACAATGTCATCAACATATATGAGTAAGAAAACCAGGGTGGTATCATTCCTGTATATAAACAGAGAATAATGATCTAGTTGGGAACGAAAGAAACCATGTTTCTGAATCTCTAAGGAGAAGCTTTCGAACCATGGCCTGGAAGCTTGCTTCAAACCATACAAGGCTCTGGTTAACTTGCATACATACTCTTTTGGGTCTCCCTCTGTATAACCTTGAGGCTGCTCCATGTAGACCTCTTCCTTTAAATTTCCATGAAGAAATGCATTTTTAACATCAAGTTGACTAAGGGTCCAGCCATGTTCAATTGCCAAGCCAAGTATGATGCGAATAGTTTCCATTTTCACCACTGGGCTGAATGTCTCATCGTAATCCTGACCATATTCTTGAGTGAAACCCTTGGCTATGAAACGTGCCTTGTACCGTTCAATGCTACCATCCGGTTTATATTTAATTTTATATACCCATTTGGAACAAAAAACATTCTTATCTGGAGGACGGCCAACTATCTCCCATGTTTGACACTCATGAAGTGCCTCGATCTCCTCATTCATCGCTTCAATCCATTTGTTGGATTGGACAGCTTGATGAAAACCAAGTGGTTCATCATGTTTCTTAATCTTGGCTAGAAAAATTTGAAAGTCCATAGAAAAGTTGTCATAACTAACCCATTTTTCAATAGGATGTCTTATCCTGCCTGATCTTCTTGGTGCTTCTTTGTTATCAGGCAATGCAACATGTTCTTCAGCAGGTACATTTGTTTGCTCTTTGGGTCTCCTGGTATACACATTACCTTTGTATCTCAAACATGCTGTTTGTGATGCATCAGCTGAAACTGTCTCACCATGTATGCCTTCAGGGATCAAAATAGTATCTTCGGCAGTATGTGAAATAAGTTCAGCACTAAGCCATGGATCATACCAATTACCAGTTGCGTCACCATGTTCTCGATTGTGATTTGCTTTACTTTTCAGAAAACTATTTTCATCAAAAACAACATTTCTGAAAATTCTAACCTTCTTATTGGTAGAGTCATAACACCTATAGCCCTTATGTTCATCTGCATAACCAACAAATTGGCATATGGAGGCTTTGTCCTGAAATTTAGTTCTCATGGATTTATCAATGTGTACATAACATGTGCATCCAAAAACTCGTAAATCATCATAATCAGGATGTGCACCAAAGAGAACGTAATAGGGAGACTGATTTTCAAGGATAGGCATAGGAAGACGATTTATCACATGAGTGGCAGTGTGAAAAGCTTCTGTCCAAAGACTAATGGGCAAGTTACAATCATGCATCATACTCATTGCACTTTCCACAATATGTCTATGTTTACGTTCAGCAATTCCATTTTGTTGTGGAGTGTACGGGCAAAAAACTCTACGATGTAAGGAATACTCACCACCTCCATCACATTGGAGAATTTGAATGTTTTGGTAGAATTGAGTTTTAACATAGGCATGAAAATGATGGAAGATGGAAAAAACCTCTGATTTGTGTTTCATAAAGAATATCCAGGTAAAACGAGAAAAACTGTCAATAAAATATACATAATATTTGCTTCCAGAAGAGGAAGGATTAGGGGCTGGGCCCCAAACATCAGAACATATTATTTCAAAGGGCATGGAGGCTCTTTTATTTATTTGATGAAAATGAAGTACATGACTTTTGCAGACCTGACAACTGGGACACATTTTATCCTTCAATGAAGATGAAACATACTCTGAAAGAAAACCATTGGACACTAACTTTTCAATAAAGACTTGACTACAATGACCAAGACAAGAATGCCAGAGATCTGGCTTGTTACATTTGGATATACTTAAGACGCTTTTGGAGACATGATCAGGCTTGGGCTTCGGGACACTGAAGGCTGAATCTTCATTGAAGATATACATGTTTCCACGTCGCTCTCCTTTAGCAAACATCTCCTTCGTTTGAAGATCCTTGACAAAGACAAAAGTATGAGTAAATTCCACAGATGAATTGGTAGAGTCAACAAGCTTAGAAACAAAGATAATATTTTTCTTTATATTTGGCGCATGAACATCAGATAAAGGAATAGATGACTCAGACAAAGGAATGAGGACATTGCCAATGTTTGAAATAGGGTGCTGAGTCCCATCTCCAGTTACACTATTAGATTTACCAAAATAAGGAGTCAAGGTAGAAAACTTACCTGCATTGCCAGTGACATGAGCTGCTGCCCCAGAGTCAACATACCATATTCCATTATCACTCTGTTTTAGATTCAAGTTGGCCATCGCAGATAGGAGAAGATCCTTAGCATCATCACTAACTCGAAATGTACCTGCGTAGATGATTGTCGTGCTGAAGTATCAGACATGCTTTTCAGAGTCATCTCGTACTGAAAGAGTTTAGCACGTAATTCTTCAAAACTGAGTAGCGTAGGTAGACACAATAAAGACGTTACAAGAACATGATATTCTGGTCCCAGAGCATTTAGTGTTTGCTGCACCTTTTCTTTATCTGACACTGGATATCCAACCATGGCTAACTGATCTGTGATACTTTTGACTTGATTTAAGAATTCAATGATGCTCATTGCCCCCTTTTTTAACATCTGAAATTCGCGTTTGAGAAACAACACTTTGGCTTCCGATATCTGAGAGTAGGTTTGAGCTAAAGCCTCCCACAAAACTTTGGATGTGCAATAATCAGGAATGGAAATCAGTATTTCTTGTGATAACGTGGAAGTGATGTATGCGACAAGGGCCTGATCGCGCTTCATCCAAGAAACAAAGGCAGGATTGCGAACAATATTCAGCAATCCTCTTTGGCTTCGGTTATGATGGATTCTGGGGGTATTGGAATGGAGCCATCCAAGTGACCTGAAAGGTCTTGACTTCGAATAAAAGGAGCAATTTGCCTTTTCCAAGTCAGATAGTTGTTTGAAGTTAGTTTTTCCGAAACTAGCTGCCCCAAGAAATTGGAAGAAAGACTTGAATTGGCTGAAGTATCCATTTGTAGGCTTGTTGACAACCTTTTTTTTTTTTGAGAAATAATACTAGTGACTGAAACTGGGCTGTTTTATCACAGTTGGCAGAAATAGGCACAATGTCACGACAAGGAAAATGGGAGTTCTATATATTGGAAAGTTTGACAGAAAAAGAATGAGGATATCAAAAACAGATTCCTGGTTGGAAAACCAGGGAACTCGATATCAAAGGCAGATTCCTGGTTGGAAAACCAGGGAACTCGATTTTACTGAAATCAGAATATAAGACGTTAAATATGATGAATCAACAGGAAACTAAAGAATAAATTTTCACAACTAAAGAATAAAAAATATATTAGAGGATGATGATGTAAAACAAATGGAAAACTGAAAAAAAAACTTCGACCAATAGATTTTCACGGTAGAAACTAGAAAGATAGGTATTAGGAGATGATGAAGCAAAGCTGGTTGGAAAACAGGAAACTCGACCTGTTAAGACTGGGCTGCTGAAGAGGATGAAGGAGACTCGGCTGAAGGATGATCCACTGAAGAGGATGATCTGCTGAAGAGGATGATCTGCTTGGATTGGAAAACAGGAAACAGGAAACAAGAAACTCGACCTGAAGAAGGTGATCTGCTGAAGAGGATGAAGGGGGCTCAACTGAAGGATCGTGCTTTTCACGTTTCGCTGAAGAGATTCTTTATGCCCAGACCTGCCGCTGCTCTGATACCATATTAGAATTCCTGCAGAAATCAAAGACGAGAGAGAGAGAGAGAGAGAGAGAGAGAGAGAGAGAGAGAGAGAGAGAGAGAGAGAGAGAGCTGATATTGTTGAGAATCGACAGCCTGTTTCCTTCACACAGTCTGCGCTAATACATCATTAGCCTTAATAGGGTTACAACAATTCACACGTGGCCAAAAATGCCCCTCTGTTAGTAACTCATTACATTAAAATACAAAGCCTGGGAATGGATATGAATCCTTTATTGAATGGATCCATATCCAGCCCATATTCTAATACAATTTCCCATGTTCCACATTCGTGCAAGGCTTGCATTTCATCATTCATGGCTTCTACCCATTTGGTAGAAGTGGCTGCCTGATAGTACATAATATGTTCATCTTTCTTATTGAGGGCAGTTAAAAAGAGTTGAAAATCCATGGAGAAGTTATAGCTGACCCACCTATCAATAGGATGTCACATGCGATTAGATCTTCTCACCTCAAGAATATGAGAGGAAGTAGGTGTAGCTGCTGGGGTGCGATTTAAGAATCCTGACGCAGTCGTTCTTTGTCTAGTATAGGAAATGCCCTTATACCTGCCCAGTACCAATGATGGTGCTTCTTCCCCATTATGTGATCCTGATGCACTAATAGTCTCAGACCTTTCTTCTTCCTGCTGCACGCAGTCTGAAGAACAAACTTCATTGGGACTAGCAAAGCGTTTTGAGTTCAGCCAAGGATAATAAACTTCAACTGCGGTAGAGGGCATATCCGTTGTGCCAGCTTTGTGATCAAAATTCAGTTCATCAAAGACAACATTTCTTGAGATTTTGATACGTCTGTTAGCGGGATCATAACACTTGTATCCTTTGTAGTCGTCTGCATATCCCACAAATCTATATTTCTGAGCCTTGTCTTGAAACTTGTTTCTCAGAGACCAATCAATGTGCACATAACAAACACATCCAAAAGCACGTAAATCATGATAACTAGGATGAACTCCAAAAAGACAGTAATAAGGAGACTTATTTTTCAAAACAACCATAGGCAGTCTATTTATCACATGTACGACAGAATGAAAAGCTTATGTCCACAGATTAATGGGAAGATTACTGTCATGGAGCATACTCATAGCACTTTTGACGATATGCTTGTGTTTTCGCTCAACAATCCCATTTTGTTGAGTTGTGTGTGGACAAGACACCCTTCTTCCTATCCTATTATTTTGAAGAAAAGAAATAAAGTCACTAGATGAGAACTCCTCTCCTCCACCACATTGGAAAAATTGGATGGATTCAGAGAATTTGTTTTTTACTAAGGAAAGAAAGTTCTGAAACAAAAGAAAAACTTCTGACTTATTTTTCATGAAATATATCCAGGTGTATCGAGAGTAGCTGTCAACAAAAATTAAGTAGTATCTACTTCCAGATCCAGAGGCAACTGGGGCATGCCCCAATACATCAGAACATATTATCTCAAAAGGCTTTGAAGCTCTCTTATTAACGGAGTGAAAAGACAATACATGACTTTTACACAAAAGACAACTGGAACACTTTTGACTTCTCTAATCCACATTGAGACTTTCTTTTGGAATGAGATTATTAGAAACAAGTTTCTCAATAAAATGACTCCCAGAATGTCCTAAGCGACTGTGCCATAGGAAAGACTTATTACATTCAGAAATACTAAAAACATTTGCTGAAGAGAAAGAACACGACTCTAATGAAGATTTCAAATCCAGATGAGCAGAGCAGACCAAATGACATGGATATTCTTGAAAGACATACATATTGCCTTGTCTCTTTCCTTCAACGAACATTTCCCTCATGCGATCGTGCGAAGGTCCTTGACCTGCACAGAGAAGGAAGTGAATTCGACTAAAGCATGCTTATCATCAACAAGTTTAGAAACAGAGACAATATTTTTCTTGATATTTGGAGCGTGATGGACATCAAAAAGTTCAAGGGTAGAATGTGACATGGGAATGACAAATTTTCCAATGTGAGAAACAGGATGGTAGGATCCATCTCCAGTGACAATCTTTTTCCAAAATAGGGAATAGGTTTAAAAAGTTTGCCTGCATTACCAGTCACGTGGGTTGCTACCCCTGAGTCAACAAACCAAGTTCCTTGGTCATTCTGCTTTAAATTCAATTTTGACAAGGTGGATATCAACAAATATCTAATCTCTCCACTGTCTCTGATGTTGCTGGACTTCCTTTTAGATTCTGTCTGTGGAGACTTTCTTTTATTTTCAGGATTGTACCAACAATTCGCCTTGATATGCCCTCTTTTGTTATAAAGAAAGCAAGTGGGGATAGATCTTTGTCCCTGAGCATTGGTCGACATATTTGGAGTGAGAAGCAATCCACGTCCCCCGTGTCCATTTCACCCTTGTCCTCCTCGCCCCCGTCCTTGACCATAAGTCACCCCTGTGGCAAAAACTTCTTGTGAATTCGGATGAGCGTGATTTTCTTCAAAAAAGCTTTTCAGAGTAATTTCATATTGAATTAATTTAGCCCACAACTCATCAAAAGTAGGAAGAGCAGGCAAGCACAGTAGTGAAGTAACGATCATATTATAATCGGATCCTAGTCCACTCAGAGTTTGTTGCACCATATCACTGTCGCTCATTGCACATCCTATAACTGCAAGTTGATCTGTGATAGTCTTCATCTTGTTTAGATATTTCATGATGGTCATGAAGTCTTTTCTTAGCAGCTGAAATTCCCTCTTGAGAAAAACTATCATTGCCTGTGAAACTTGTGAATACGTCTGAACCAGTCTCTCCCAAAGTTGCATGGTTGTACAATTGTTAGGGATTGCAACAAGAACCTCTTGAGACCATTTAGAGGTAATGTATGCAACTACTGATTGGTCCTTCCTTTTCCAGTTGAGATATTATGCATTTTTGACATACACAATTGAAATTGCTCCTTTATCATCTTTCTCTTCTCTCGTAACAAATTCTAGCGGGGCTGGAGTGGTTCCATCCAGATGACCTAAGAGACCTTGGCTCCTTATAAAAGGAATGATTTCTCTTCCAAATCAAGAAGTTTGAGGTGGTTAATTTTTCGGAAACAAGCTGATTGAGGAAACTCGAAGGAAGACTCGATTGAGAAGAATGGGACGAATCCATGATTTAAAATTTTGACTTAGATATTCACGAAGTGCCCAGTCCACTGCCAGAGAAGCTTGCTGGTCGCCCCCCCTTTTTTTTATTTTTTTGTTGTTGAAGCTGGGCAACCTTCAAGAAATTAGCGATAAAAAACTTTCAGATTCGAAGAGAAAACCAGATCTGAAAGTTTTCTTCCTCTTGTTGTATTTATAAGGTTTGTGATTGACGCAGGAAGAAGTTTTGAACAACACACGTTGAACAGATCGCAAATGGGTATTATGTGGACAAAGAGCAGAATGCTAGATTAAACTCAGATTTGAAACCTGACGGCAAATATCAAGTCTGGATAGAAACGGAACACAGATCTAACTTAGGGTCTGGTGTATATAGGGCTAATATCAATCAGAAACTTAATATTTCAGATCTGGTACAAATTCATGATCAGATCTGAATATTTCAGCCAAGTTATATGAAAAAAAATGAGAATACCCAGGGGTGAAATATTTCAGATCTAACGCAGATGCACGATTCGATCTGAATATTCAAGACAATGAGAATGCACAGAGGTTGAGTATTTCAGATCTGACGCAGAAGCACGAGCAGATCTGAATATTCCAGACAAAGAAGGTCGGTTGATTTTAGGGATTCATGTGAGACGTGATGATTTTAGGGATTCATGTGAGACATGAATGTTCCAGACAAAAAGAAAAAAAAAATTTCAAGACTTATGAAAAGAAAAGAAGGGAAGAAATAAGGGAACCTCTCTTGATTAAAAGAGGTCGATCTCTCAGGTTAGACCTTTTGGAAGCCGCTTCAAACCCTAGGTGGATATCGACTCTGATACCATATCAGATTTTCATCAGAATCTGTCTTACGAGAAAGAGAGATGAAGAGGAGAAGAGGGGCTGTGGCTGTCACGATTTCCAATAGAGAAATCGTGACTTAGAACCTGTATTTATATATTTTGTTATACAATATGGGTCTCGGTCTGGTATAATGTCCAGACCCAAAATACATTTGGTATGACATGTAATACACAAAACACTACTTTTTCAATAGTGACAATCCATTTCGATGTGTTTAGTCTTTTTATAAAATGTATGGTTGCCAACTATGTATATAACACTCTTGTTGTCACAACATAGTCTTGAGGGTGTTTGCAAGTGAACCCTCATGTTCTCAAGCAACCTTCTCAACCATACAATTTTTGATGTTATAGTTTCCATAGCATGATACCTTCAATAGATGATGATGACACTTTCTATTGCTTTTTGCAATTTCAAGAGACTAGAGATACTTAAAAACACAGAAACTAGTAGTTGAACATCTGTCATTAAGATCACTTCCCCAATCTGAATCAGAGTAAGCAATTAACTCTAGAGAGGATGAAGATAATAAAAGACCCTTAGAAATAGAATTTTATAAATATCTAATGATTCTCATCACAACACATGTGAATTGTGGTGGAAGAGTGTTGGAACTAGTTTGCAGTATGAACTACATGAGCAATATTAGGTCGGGTGATAGTCAAATAAGTCATTTTGCCAATCATTTGGCGATACATAGTGGGATCTTCTTCATCTTGGCATTCATAACTTTTGGAGTACCCACCATCTTCTCATCACTAATTTCGGACTTGTCAATAATGTTATTAGCAAACTTGGTTTGAGTTAGCAAATATCCTTGAGGAGAATAAGCTACCTCAATTCCTAAAAAAATTCTAAGAAATCCAATTATAATCATAACATAATTAAATCTATCTTACTAGACTTTAGGA
The DNA here is from genome assembly GCF_984573655.1 of Nuphar pumila. Lineage (NCBI taxonomy): Eukaryota > Viridiplantae > Streptophyta > Magnoliopsida > Nymphaeales > Nymphaeaceae > Nuphar > Nuphar pumila. The sequence goes on along the minus strand of NC_143264.1, from coordinate 65,263,980 downwards.
ACATGCTTTAACCAAGGTTGCTAGACTAGGAAGCGAAAAGGGAAAATGATACAAGAAGCAGAAGCAATGCATTTTAAAATGTTAGGAAGCAGGAATTAAAGAATTAAAAAAAAACAATATAAGAATTGAATGAGAATCAAAATGAAACACAAATAAAAACTAAAATAAAAGTGTCTTCTTAAATTTCATAATTTTTTTAGTATAAGAATTAAATTTTTAACAAAATCTAAAAATGATGACTGCCAATTTAGAGAAAGCATATGAAAGTAGGTGAGAAGCATGAGAGGAAACACATACAAAACATAAAAAGCAGAATGAAATAACATATAAGAAGAATAGATGAAGCATGTGGAAAACATAGGAGAAGCGTGAGAGAATCAAAATTCTCATCAAGTTTCGAAAGCGAGGAGTATTGTTTTTCCATTCTAGGAAGCGAGCTTCCCACCTATCTAAGAAGCTTCCTGTAACACTCATTTTAACCTAAGTCACATGGGTGAGGGTGCGGGTGCGGGGGTGCGACACTTTCAAAATCTAGGGTGCGGCAGGGCAAAAATGTAAAAAAAAATATATATTATATATATAATTTTGAAGTTTTAACAGTTAACATTATCATAATTTAACAATTAACATTGTCATAATATCATTCATCATGCATACAATATATCAACCTAAATATCAATCAAATAAGTAAAGCAATTACATAAATCAACCAAAATATCGATCAAATAAGTAAAGCAGAAAAGAACTAAATTACATACCAAAAGTAATGGATCTTAATAATTTTGTTCTTCATCATCAAATGCATCATTAGAAGGAAGACTAGGCTCAGATAAATCCATGTTTGTCATGTTGAAATCATGGTCTCGTTCAAAGTCACACTTTTCTGGGTTTACATCCCAAAATTTGGATGTTTCTTGTCTGCGTTACAAACCCAATTTGAAAATGTTAAATACAATAAAAGTATATTTAAATAAAAATAAAAAAATAAATAATCAAATAACTAAGAGAGAAAATTAGTACCTGTATTCATCATTAGTTCGCGAAAGTAGTCGAAGATTTCAATGAAAATATACTAAATCCTCTGCACGCTTGCTGTGAGTTTGTTTCTCTTCACGTTGTGGATTTGAGAATATGTGTTCCAATTTCTTTCACAACAAGATAAACTAGCAGGTCATTGTCTTTCTTTTCTCATATTCTTCTTGTATTTTCTTGTATTGTCTTCGCATTGCCTCATCAACTTTTCTACATCCTGAAATGCCATTTCCTGGTATCTTCAACAAATGAGCCTTCACTCTTGTGTAAGACCCAACAAAATCTCTTTCACAGAGCTTGCATCGAAATTTCTTGTTTTCACCACCTCCTTCTCCAGTTTTTGCAAGTTTATCTACATGTACCCATAATCGCCCCACCTCATCAGTCCCACTACAACTATCAGCAAAACTAGCATGTTGGGATGAGGATGACGCAAGTCCTTTCCCTTTATCCGTCATTTTTATCCTGAAAACACAAAAACAAAATATTCAAAATTTCAAATCAATTATACAAACATTATCTTGATATAAAAATATATAATATATATATATTATATATATATCCCCTGCCAAAAACAGGGAGGGACTCAGCCCCTCCTCTGAAATAAGAGGGAGCAGGGAAGGGGGCTCGACCCCTCCCCTGCCGACTCAACAAGAGAGCGAGAGGGGGGGCTCGACCCCCTCCCCTGCCGAAAACAGAGGGAACAGGGGGGGGCTCGACCCCTCCATTGCCGACACAAGAAGAGAGAGAGAGGGAGCTAGATGGTACCTGCGACGAGGGAGAGGAGGAGGTGGCGTCGGGAGGACTCCAGTTGAGCTGCGCGGGAGAGGAGATGAGAGTAGAGGAGAGGAGAGGAGATTAGGGCAATTTTTTTTTGCCCTAATCCTCCTTTTTCATCGTTTTTTTTTAACGTCCGAAAAATTAGACCAAAATGACCCTGGGTGCGTTTACCGCACCTAGGGTCGTGTTGACCGCACCCGCACACGCACCCGCGTCCCGTTGCGTCGATGCGGGTGCGGCACCTGCTTTGCCGAGTCCCTTAGGTTTTAACCCATACAAGGCTTTTGCCAAACAAAGTACCTTTCCAAATGAAATGTCATATCCAATAGGTGAGTCCATATAATTTTTTTCCTTTAATTCCCCATTTAAAAAAGTCATTCTTTACATCCATTTGATATATGACCCAACCCTTGAGAACCTATGAGTGTCCTAATAGAAGTCATCTTAGCTGCAGGTATAAAAGTTTCGTCCTAATCTATACCATACTCTTGGGAATAACCTTTCGCTACTAATCTAACTTTATATCTCTCTAAAGTCTCGTCACTTTTGGTTTTGACTTTGTAAACCCACGTATAGCCTATGGTTTTCTTTTCTCTGTGCAAATCTTTTATTTTTCAGGTTTCTCAAGTGCCTCTAATTTGTCATTCATGGTTCCTTTCTATTATTTTTTAGCTTGGTTATAGGTGGTTGGTTCAAAATATGAGATCTTAGCTAAGACAAACTCTATATTGGGGAGAAAATGATTCATACGAAGTGAATCTATCAAGAGGTTTAGCGACTTTGTCAGACTTTCTAAGTTCACCTAATTATTGTCTTTTTAGGTTGGAATAATTTTCTTACAAACTAGATTGTCCCTTATTTCCATGTCTATGATATTGGATTACTACGAGTTCAGTTTGGTCAAGATTTTCACCATATTGGATATTGAGTTGTGGTTCTTTATTAACAATATCATTAACCACAAAATCATCATTGCACATGGGTAATAAATCCAACTAGAATGAGTATTCAATATCCACATTTTGATCAATTTTTTTTTTCTACAAAATAAACATTTATGGATACATAAAGTTTGTCATTTATTTAGCATTTAAATCCTTTTTTGTTTTCTCACCCAAGAAATACACATGGTATGATCGTAGGTGAAAGTTTGTCATTTTTGTAACAAAACTTTTACATCTGAAAGTTCTTAGTTTAGAATAATCATGCGAGATTTTGAAAAGTTTTTCAAAAGGAGATGTTTTGAAGTTTGGTTGAAGGGACTTTGTTTATAAGGTATACATTGGTTACATAAGCTTCAGCCCAAAACTCTTTTGAAACATGTCTTGAGATTAAAAGTGTCCTAGTGGTTTCAACTATACGCATATGTTTTCTTTCGGCCAAACAATTTTGTTGAGGTGTATAAGCATAAGACCTTTGATGTAAAATTTCATTTGTTTCAAGATATTCTTTGAAATTTTTTGTCATAAATTTGAGTCTGAGCAAAAAATGGACATGTTAGTTTTGAATTGATTTTTGACAAGGTAATGAAATATTTTAAATATTCCAAAAACTTCATTGCAAAATTCTTCTTCGAATTTCTTCTATTTCAGCAATAACATCAGCACAAAAAGTTGCAGGAATAGATGGAGAATCATATAGACGTACATTTTGATCTTGACTTCATGTCATATTGTCATACATGATCATCTCTAATATGACATGACCGTGAAGACTATTAAAATATTGTGTATATATTTATACCTAACTGATATACGCATATTTATACAATATATGTATATCAAGGGTATTTTGGTTATTTAATAATATACAATTTAGTACAGTCCAATAGGGATTGTAAAGTCTTTTTTGTTTTCTTTATTTTTGTTTTTTTATTATGTAAATTCAAAAGGATTGTTGGGGAGACAGGTATGACTATTAGAGGCAGTCCAACAGGCTGCCTCCCTTCAAGGCATGTGAGGCTTTATGTAAAACATGCTTTTTCTAAAGCATTTTGTGTGTGAATACAAAATCTATTTTTTTATTGTGCTCTTGTGGAGTTTGCGCCTTTGTGCTATTGTGAAATTTATGCTTTTGTATATCTCTTTTATGAGATTGTCATCGGTCCATTAGAGACCATAGTATATTTGTGCACTTGTGTAGCCCTTTGTTGTCATTTGTGATTGTGCACTCTTGTTTCATTACATGGTATCAGAGCAAGGCTCTTTAAGTGGTGAAAGCTATCTTGAGATTGCTTTCTTTGTGGTAGCATTTTTCAATCTTTAGTCCTCAAACACAAGTCTTCTTCATTATGGGAGAAAGCGATTTCGCTTTCGTCATCTCCTACAAGCTCAACGAAAACAACTATTTGATATGGGCGACCGGTATGGAAAATCACATCAAAGGTAAAAAGTTTTGGGGGTTTGTTAGTGGAACTACTAATGAACCTCAATTTAAATTAATAAGAAGAGAAGGAGATCAAGTCAAAGCCTTATCCGAAAAAGAAAAAGAAAAAGCTTTGCAATAATACCAAAACAAGTTGGAGGATTGGGAAGCTAGCAATGCTCAAATTCTCTGATGGTTCATGAATACCATGAAGTTCAAGATCACCACCAACATTATTAAATTTAAAATGACATGTGATGCATGGATCCTCTTACATCTTCATTAAAAAAGATATGGCTAGGCTATATTATATTCAAGACAAGATACATAATATACCAAACAACAAGATAATGGTGTAAGAGACTTTTATGGTATTTTATCTCTTATTTGGGATGAACTAACTATATTAAAACCAAAATGGAAAGGTTCTGCTATTAAAATGAGACAATTACAAGTTGAAAGAGAAAACCTTTTCTCTTTTCTTTATCGTCTCTGACCACAATAATTTAAGCAAGTTAGGTCCTCCTTGTTTCATGTTACTTCGACTCCTTCTATAAGTCTTTTGCTCAAATTTGTTAAGAAGAAACAAGACTTGGAATACACAAGTCTAATGATGAGGTTTTTGTCGTATCGAGACCCAAAATTTTTGTGAAAACTTATAAACCACCTCACTTTAAATGAAAATTCAATGGAGAAGGACATAATGATGGAGGATATAAGGGTAAAATTATGTCACCATTGTAAAGAACATGGGCATATAAGACCGGATTGCCTCAAGCTCAAGAAAGTAACCACCGTAAGTGAAGAACCTAAAGAATCAAATAAAGGGGGCAACTTCAATGATTTAACAATTGCCCAAATAGCGGAGGCTGTCTCATAATTTTTTAAAGCCACTTCTTCTACATCCGATGTCGCTATTTCTTCTTCTCTTCCAGGTAAGTCTTCTTGGATTTTGGATTCAGGAGCCTTTTTTCACTTGACTCATACCAAGTATCTATTATCCGATTGTACTAATTCATAATTTTCATGTGGCCGATGGTACTTCTTTGAAAGTTAAAACTATAGCAAACCTCAATAATATCTCAAAAAGTTTTTTTCTTCCAAATGTGAGGGTTATTAAAAAATTAGATTTAAACCTTTTTTTGGTATCTCAAATTTCTGATTATGGGTGTAAAGTATTCTTCTCATCTAAGGCTTGTTGGGTGCGGGATCTCCAGTTAGAGAAGCTGATTGGACAAGGCCATAGAAGAGATCTTTATTATATGGATTCTTTATGTTTACCCAAAAACTCTTTTTGTAATCATATCAAAGATATTAATTTAGATCTTTGGCATAAAAGATTAGGACACCCAAGTATATTTAAATTATCTTATTTTCTTTTTTTTCGAAAAATTCTGTAAGGATAAGGAATTTGTAGGTGAAGATTGCATACTTGAAAAAATGCAAATGATGCCTTTTGGATCTAGAACTTCTTTAACGAATGAAATATTTGAATTAGTACATTTGGATGTATGGGGTCTCGCTCCCGTTATGTCAAAAAGGTGGTTATTCATATTATCTTACATTTATAGATGATTTTATTAGACATACTTAAACTGAAATCCAAAGTTTTTTTGTGATTTAAAATTTTTTATAATCTCATTAAAAATCAATTTAAAACAAATATTAAAATCTTCTGCTTCGACTCAGGGGGAGAGTTTTTTTCAAATGAATTTTAATTCTATCTAAAAACTCCTGGTATTTTACACCAAAGATCTTGTCCTAGGACCCCCCAACAAAATGATATTTCTGAAAGAAAGCACCATCATATTATTGAAACGACTAGGACACTACTCATTTTAAAAGAAATTTCAAATTTTTTTTGGGTCGAAGTCGCTCTCATCGCGGTATATCTAATAAATAAAATGCCTTCTCAAACTTTGGAAAACAAAACCTCTATTGAAAAACATTTTAAAATCTCTCCCGATTTGAAAAAACTAAGGGTCTTTGGACTTCTTGAAAAATATAACAAACTCTCCTAAAGTTATAAAATGTGTTTTTCTTGGATATGCCAAAAATAAAAAAGGGCTATCAATGCTATGATCCAACAAATGCTAAACTTTATGTCTCTAGAAATGTAACATTTATTGAAAATGAAAATGGATTTGATATTGAAAAACCTAAGGAAGAATCTAAGTATGCCTTCTTATTTGATTTGTTACCTAAATCAAATAATGATATTGATAATTTTGAGTCTATTAATAGAAGTGAAGAAAGATATAACCTCTTACAATACTCTAGACGAGATAATGGGGAGCATCCATGTGCTTTTGAAAGGTATAGTCAACTAACAAATGTTGAAGAATCTAGTGTTAAAAGATCTGAATAGATACATAGGCCTGCAAATAGGTTTGTCTTCTATGAATCATTTTTCTCCAAACTATAGGCCTTGTCTTCTAGCAATTCATTTATATCATGAACCATCTAACTACAAAGAAGCTAAAAACATCAAAAAATGAGTAAAAACTATGAAAATAGAATTAGATGCATTATACAAGGCCCATACTTGGGCAGTTCAATCTCTTCCTAAGGAAAAAAAGACAATAAGATAGGTGTATATTTAAAGTCAAAACAAAGAGTGACGGGTCCCTAGAAAGATATAAAGTAAGATTAGTTGCAAATGTATATTCCAAGGAATATGAAATAGATTATGAGAAAACATTTGATCCAATAGCTTGCATAGCTACAGTTAGGACTCTAGTTGCAGTAGCATCGATTATAAAACAACCTATATATGAGTTAGATGTTAAGAATGCTTTCTTAAATGAAAATTTAAATGAAGAAGTTTACATGGATCCTCCCCCTGGTCTAACTATTGAAAATGAAATAAGTTTTCATTTTCAAAAAGTTTTATATGGGCTTAAACAAACTCTTAAAGCATGGTATGATCGGTTTAGTGGAACTGTGTTGAATTGTGGATTTAAATCCTGTTATGCTGACACTGCTCTTTTTGTAATATCTGCATGTACCTTACTTATCAAGACCTGTACCACTCGGTTCCAAAAAAAAATATTCACCGGACACACCTTAGATTTGATCCCCTTCACGCGATCTGGTACCCTTCACGCAAGCTTTGGTGCAGACCCTGAAATCACGCTCCCAAGGCCGATGGCTCTGATACCATGGAGAGAGAGAGAGAGAGAGAGAGAGAGAGAGAGAGAGAGAGAGAGAGAGAGAGAGAGAGAGAGAGAGACATCTTAATCATATTTAGGTCTAATCTACTCTAGTTTAAATAGAGATTAGCCAAAAGAATAAATTTATATATGGGTCCCTCATTATTTAGAAAATACCAAAATAGTCTTAAGTATAAATAAAACTTTAAGAGGTCAACTTATCTTAACACTCTTGACTCTCGTATGAAACCTAATTTGTTTTGAGGTTCTCTCTTGTTTGTGTGTCTTAGTGCACTTTTTGCGAAAAATTGATATATGAATTTGGTAATTCTTGAATATGAATTTCTCACATTTAAATTAAGTCTTTGTCTTTCTTTTTTTGTATGAACCTAAGTGGTTCTTGTTAATGATAACCATTTGTGAGAATTCCGCGATCCTTGTGAAAAGAAGGATTATAAAGGTCCTTCGATGTTTTTGGTTTCTTGAAAAATTTTTGTGGTATGTTGTATGAACCATTGTGCTCATTAAGAACTATGTCACAGGGACTCGGCTAGCAGGGTGCCGCACCGCGTCGACGCGACTCGACGTGGGTGTGGGTGCGGTCAACCCGACCCTGGCTGCGTTGACCACACCCAGGGCATTTTGGTCCAATTTTTTTGGCTTTTTTTTAAAAAAAAATTTTTGCCCTATGAAATGGGCTGCACATTTTTTCGCACCCGGGTTTTTTGGAAGTGCCGAATCCCCGCAACCGCACCCGCACCCGCACCCGCACCCGCACCCGCACCCATGTGACATAGATTAAGAAAGATCTTTTAAAAGAACTTCCCACATTATATAGAATCTTAATATGCATTATTTAAAATTTCATATTGTGTTTATTGCATAATAAGATCTTTTGGTATAAAAGATTTCATTAGTTTGGATTTTCTTCTAAATGGTGCAAGTTTATAAACTTGTTTGTTTGTATTTTTTCACATAAGATTTCCAAACCTCTTGATTGTATCATTTCTATTAAAGGATGCCTACATTGGCGGTAATATGTTCTCATTTTCTTGCATTGAATTACACTTGTGGAGCATATAATTGCATAATTAAAGCTTGAGAGTCTCAAGCTCTCTTCTTTCTTCCAATATATTTTCGTTACATGCCTTTGTGCATGTTTGCATTATTTTACGCCTTTGTGCGTATTTGTTCAAGTGTAGTTTGAGTGCCTTCGTGCACATCTTTTGTGAAAGCATTAGTGCTTGTTTGAATACTCTTTAAAGAGGCTTTTATTTTTAGTGCCTTTCTCAAGGCTTGTGTATGTATTGTTCCATAGTGGACTTGACTATTGACTCTTTTATTTGTCCATTATAGGACATTGTAAGTGATTATAGCACTTTTTATGTTTCTGCATATCTCATTACAATCAAAGAATATTAAATGCTTGGAGCATTGTTCTCCAATTGTTCAATAAAATTCTTTATATTTTGGCATTTGTGTTCTTCATTTGTACCTTGGGTACATTTTGTTCTAAGTGTTTTTGTGCCTTTGTGCACATATTCCTTCGTGGAGGTGGTGCTTGTTTTACACATTATCTCTTCTGAGATATTAAAGCTTGGTTTTACTCTTGATTATCCCAAAAATGGTTCTTTCACATAAGCATTGCTCAAAAGAATGTTGTTTTTAAAAAAGAGTATTTTTTGCCTTTTATGACACTCTTATGTTGTCCATCACAAGTTGTTATAAGATGCATCAATCCTTTATGGCCTTGTTATTGTTATATCAGAGATGATTGTTGAGGTGAGTTATGTGCACCTCGTGTTATGTCATTTTTAGATTGTCAACTTGTAGTTTGACTCTAAATGGCTTGTTATGTGATCTTTGATTATGAGTGTGTCACTCGTTTATTTTTTGGCCGTTGATTTTATGGATGCTTTTAATTGTGTATACCTGTGATAGATGTCTAAGGTTTGAAACCATAATGTTTCGAGGTATATTGAAAAATTGATGTTCTTTAATTGTATTTCCATTACAAGCTTTTTTACCTCAAATGTTTTCTCCTCTTATGTCTCTTATCTAAGTGTCATCATATCTAGACAAGAAATATGTTGAATTTGTTCTCTTGATCTAGTAGTTGAACACACTTGTTTTGAGCATCATTATATGTAAACAAGGATTGTTGTTTCACACCATTGTGTGTGATGTTAGCCCATGGTTGGCTTTTGTGTCCTTGTTCTAGTCGTTGATACACTCATTTCAAGTGTCATTTTATGTAGACAAGAGATGTGTTATCACACCTTCGTGTGTGTTTTAGCCCATGGTTGACTTTGTACTCTTGTTCTAGTAGCTGAACATACTTGATTTAGAGTGTCATTATATGTAAACAAGAGTTGTTTATTCACATTTTTATGTGTGATTTTTAGTCCATGTTGGCATTTGTACTCTTATTCTAGTCACTGATACACTTATTTCAAGTATTATTATATGTAGACAAGAGATGTTTACATACTTTCGTGTGTATCTTTGGCCCTTTGGTGGCATTATATTTATGTTCTTGTTCTAGTCGCTTATACACTTGATTTGAGGGTTTTTGGAGGTCTAATAAGGTGATTGCTTGCAGTGGATAAACTTTTGTTGAGATTTACAAAATTCCATATTTATGGAAATTTGAAATTTGGCTTTGATATGAGATTTTCTAATTCATGTTCATTTTATAGCACAATTGCTATGTGCACATGTTTTTTTTAATCAAAGAATATATTTTGATTATTTTGTCTCATAAGTGAACGTAAAACTTTTGAACTCTTGTGCTTTATACTCTCTCTTTTATCATATGCTCTTGAGTATTTCCATTGTGAAATCTCCTTCAAGAGAACTGCTGAAATCAATAACTTGTTTTTCTCGTCTTGTAAGCTCAAGTAATATACTTGATTAAAATATGATTGAAGCATGTTCATTAAATGACCTTTTTAGTGTTGATTCATTTCATTACATGATATCGTATGCATATGCTCACAATGGCTTTTTAATCCCTCACTCAATGAAGATTCATATATTCTATTATGAGTTGCCTCTTTGAAGGCTCTTTATGTTGTCCCTTCGGGACTATGTCGATATTCTCCATGGGTTCTTGTTTGTCCATTATTGCTCCGTGTGAATGCATTAAGCATTCTTATTATACATTTTTGCATATATTTTAAAATTTTCTTACTTTTACTTATTTTCAAGTATGTTACTTTTGAAAGTTGGTCTTCTAAAAACATTTTGTATGCTTAAGTAATCATCTTGTCTTGATGGATCCTGTGCTTTAAATAAGGTAATTAAGTGCATATTGAAATGCATAGAATATCTTTTTGCATCATTGTGTTTTTGATGAATCATGTGATATGGTTTTGTTGATTCATCTTGATTGGAATATTTCACTTGATTAAAGTGCAAATATATTTTTTACTTGGATTTTTTTGGTTTTTTCCACAGGATCTTGAAGATGGGATGGAAAGAAGTACCTTAGATAGATCATGGAAGGTGCTCACCATTAAAGACAATTGGAGGAAAACATTTGCAAATTTCAATGACATCCTTACTGAAGAATCCTGAAGCCTTGAGATTCTTCTTCTTGTATTTCTTCAAACTTTTTGTTCCCCCACACAAAGTTTGAGGGGGGGGGGTGTTAAAATGTAACCATAATTTCTTTTGTATATATATATATATTCATATATATATACATATATTGTATACGTATCTATCTATCTATATATTCTTGTAATACCCATATTTTTCTTGTAATACCCTAAAAGGGTATTTTTGTCATTTCTATTTTATGCACATTCCATTAGGAATATGATTGTACTTTTTTTATTTTCTTTTTCTTTTATCTGTTTCCTGTTTTCTTATTTTCTTTTTTGATATTCGTACCACCTTGGGGGGGGGGCAATGTAGACGTTGGACCCCTCCAACGATCACATTTGTGACCGTTGGAGGGGCTCCAACGACTACATTGGAGCCCCCCAAGGCCCTCAATGTAACCCCTATAAAAAGGGGTCCTCTCCTTTGTATTTGTATTCTAGTGGGAGCTTTAGCTTCATTGTAAAAGGGTTTTTACCCTATTTGTCATAATAAAAAAATATTCTTTTAGCCTTTTGGCTTAACCCTTTTGTGGGTTTATGGGTTTAACACTTTATGTGCTTTTGGTTGCCCCTTAGTGAGTTTGTGTATTTGCACCTTAAGTGTACATTTATCGAACGCTTTGTTTTCTTACACCCTTGTGTATTTATCCAGGACACACTGTCTTTCTAAGTTTTCTCGTCTAGAGTATTGAATGCACTCTTGACTGCTATTAACTGGATCAGAATCGGTCATATCAATTTGATCATCCTGATTAATTTCTCTTTCACTCTCCCTTGGAACTAGGTCCAATAAGAAGGAATACTCATCTATTTCAGTAGAGTTTTTGTTTTAAAAAAACTGTCATTTTCTAGAAAGGATACATTTCTTGAAACATATAATTTGCTGTTTTAGGAGCGAAACACCTGTAACCTTTTTTATGACTTGCATATCCTAAAAAGGCACATAGAATATCACAGGAAGAGAATTTATCATTCTTATCTGTAAATACAAAGCATTTGCACCCAAATACCCTTAATCTAGAATAATCTGGAGTTTGTTTATAAAGCTTTTCAGTGGGAGAAATATTGTTTATCGAGGATGAGGGCATTCTATTAATAAGATAAACAAAAATTAAAATAGCTTCGGCCCAAAAAACTTTGAGAACTTGATGTGTGATGAGTAATGTTCTAGCTGTTTCTATAATGTGCCTGTGTTTTCTCTCAGCTAACCCGTTCTGTTGAGGGGTATAGGGGCAAATTTTTTGATGTAAAATCCCATATGATTTCAAATATTCTTTAAATTCAGTTGATAAGAATTCTTCCCCTGAATCAGTGCAAAATATTGAAATATCATTCTTAAATTGATTTTTGACCATACTGTGAAATATTTAAAAAAAGAAAACACTTCGGACTTATGTTTAAGAAAATAAATCCAAGTATGTCGTGTAAAGTCATCTAAAAAAATTATATAATACAGAAAACCACATTTTGACATAACCGGTGCAGGACCCCAAACATCATAATGTATCAACTCAAGTGGTCGTGTAGAAACAAAGGTTCTTTCTTGAAAAGGTAGTCTTTTTGTTTTTCCAAGAATACATTTTTCACATGTAAAAGTTTCAACATTACAAAAATTTTTCATGTTTGGAAAAAACTGAAGCTTGAACATACAAGGATGATCAAATCTTTGGTGCAAAAGATCCAAGCCTAATTTTTGAACATTGCAGCATAATGTATTCTTGGGTATTTCCAAAAATCCATATAGTACAAGCCTCCTTCTCTATGGCCTTCCCCAATCAGCTTCCTTGACAGGTGATCCTGTACTCGACAATCATGAGAAGAGAAGGAAACATTATACCCATGGTCAATTAATTGAGAAACATATAGGAGATTTAAATTAAGTTTAGGAATATATCTAATCTTTAGAACACAAAATCCTTTTGAGAACTATTTTCAAAATTCTCTATTCCTTTTATCTCAAGAGACATTTCATCTGCGGTTAAAACATTAGATCTACTTGAGTTATAACATTGTGATAGTAATTTTATGTTTGGTGTCATATGAAAGGAAGCACCAGAGTCAAGAAGCCATAGAGATTTACTGGGATCAGAAATGCCCATGGAAGAAACAACGACTCCGGCAGAAGAAGTTCCTTTGAGGAGTGGCTGCAGTGCCTCCACCAACTGAGTTAGAGACATGTTTTCAATAGATGTCTCATTCGACTCCCTTGAAGATTCGACAGAAGCTACCTTCTTTTCATAAGGCCTTTTTAGCTTTGGACAGTAAGTCTTGACATGTCTCGGTTCGCGACAATAATAGCAAATAACTTTTCTTTTTTCAAAGTCGCTTCCTTGCCTTTCATCATTTGTCTTCCCAACATGTGGGGGTTTTTATGTGTGAACATGATTACCCGGTCTAGATACGGCTAAAACTGTATCATCATCACTTTTGGCGACTCTTTTCTTGAGTCTATTTTCTTCCATACTTAGTTCTTCAATTGTGTCTTCAATGGAGGGGACCTTTCTCCGGTGTAGAAGAGCGGATTTGGTTGATTCAAATTCTGACCTCAACCCATTAATAAATTGAAAAAAATGCTCCGCATTTACTTGATTTGTGCGAAGCTTAATGTCTTGTGGACAATGCCACTTTGGTTCAAGGAGAGCTAGTTCTTACCATAGCTCGGACAAGCTATTGTAGTATTCTCTAATACTTTTATCCCCTTGAACCATATTGCGGACTTTTTCTTGAAGATTACATATGTGGGCAATATCTTTAAGAGAGTACATTCTCTTAAGATAATCCCACACATCATTGGCATGTTCAAATTTTGCAAGACTTAAACACTTCTTTATATTAACACTAGATATAAGCCAAGACATGATCTTGGCGTGACCCATTCTCCATTCTTTTCACTTTTTCTCATATGTGGAGATGACTTTGGCTTTTTCTACTTTCGAAAGAGGTACTTCTCTTCCTCCTTTGGTGAGAATTAGTTTAGGTTCCTCATCGGTTCCATCCACTAATCTCCATAGACTTTTTCCCCAAATAAGGTGCTTCATGATAGAAGCCCATGTTACATAATTTGAATCGTTGAGTTTTATGGGCTTAATGGTGACATTTTCATTGTCATCCATTTTACACACTTGGGAAGGAGAAGAGAGAAATAAACGAGTAAAAGAGGAGAATACTCTACCACAAAGAGCAAGAATAAGTAGCCCTCTAAGCTTTCAAGGCTACACACGACCACTCCTTCAAAGAGGCTTTACTCTCTTGAAAAAACTTGAACGACACGTTTCCCAATGCACACAAAAAAGTTTGTATCGATTGCCTCTACCAACCTTGCTTTGATACCATGAAAGAAAATGAAACTCACAACCAAACTATCTCTTCACCACACACTCACGAAGAGGTTACAAGAACCACAAGGGTTCATACAAGCATAAGAACACACACTATCCGAAAAGGGTATTCAAAAAGAAAAAGAATTTTATTAACTTGGGATACAATCCCACAAAAACCATAAAATACAAGGGAAAATAGTCCCTATATTTATAGAGGAGAATGAGAAACCTTCAAGGGAGCCGTTGGACTCCTAACGCTGTTGGGAGTCTAACGGCTCCCTTGAAAGATGCTTTTTGACTTTATTCAAAAAGCACCTTTTTGACTAGTCAAAAAGGTGAAGGCTTAAAAAGGTCCAAAAACAAAAAACTAGCCTAATTCTAGTTATGTTCTAACTAAGATTAACTAAACTAAAAACTAATTAGGAAAAAGAGAAAGGTACTACAAGCCTATGAGATTACATATGAGATATTATATGAGATTACAAATTTTAACAGAACTCGCCCCTCAATATCCCTTTTACAGCCGAAATGAAAAAATACAACTTTCGACATTTTTTAAGTGCATTGATACTATATCGTACGAAACAACACAATACATAGGTGTATCGTATATGATACGTATAATACGATACATACAACCATGAGCATAACCACCTTTTGAAACAATGGAGCACGACCCGCACACATCTGAGTGTACTAATTCAAAATATTTAGGTAAACAAAAGGTCTTTTTTAGAAAAGGAAGAGCTTTCTTTTTGCGAAGAATGCAATCGGTGCAATGAAATTCTTCGTTACAAAAGTTTTACAAATGTGGTGCATAAGAGAAATTAGAAATGCTAGGATGTCCTAGCCTTTGATGCCACAAAATAACGTCCATATGTTACACATTGCAACAAGTGTATTTTAAAAGAATTAGTTGATCCATGTAGTTTAAAATGTGATGACACAAAACAACGTCCCTTCTCTATGGCCTTCTCCAATCCGCTTCCCTTAATGGAGATCTTGCACCCAACATTGGTTTCATGAGGCACTACGCCCATGGTCGATGATTTGATATACGAAAAGTAGGTTCAAGTTAAGTTTTAGAACAAATCTAATTTGAGAATTAAAAAGTTTGATTTTTTTTTTAAGTTCCCAATGCCCTTTATGCCAAGAGAGAACTCATCGACGATAAAAACATGTATTTTGGGGTCATATCGAAGGATGCTCTGGAATCTAAAAGCCAAGAAACCTTTTCCGGGAGATGATGATGTAGAGACTGCGACTTCCGAAATGGAGTAAGAGGAGTTTTTGACGAGTGGTTGTAGAGTCTGTACTAGTTGAGTCAAGGTTATGGTTTTAATGGGTTTTGAATCTCCATCTGTTCCACTCATGTCATCTTGAGAAGATCCCAAAGGTACAACCTTTTCTTTTCTTCATTTGAATTTTGGGCAATAGAGCTTAATGTGCCCCGGTTCTCCACAATTGTGACATATGATCTTGTTCCTCCCATCATCATTGCGAGACTTTAAAAAATATGGCTTGGAAAAGTGAGGTGGTTTGTAAGTATTGGTGTTGGCTCTAGATTTAGATACGGCCAACACATTATCTTTTGTTTCCTTGGATTCATATATAGATTTTAATCGTCTCCTCTATACAAACTTTGGCCAAAACCTCATGTAAAGGAAGAGATTTTTCCCTATGAATGATATTCACCTAAGCTTGTTCAAATTCGGGTGTAAGTCCTCTTATAAATTGAAAGATCATTTGGAGTTTCCCAAATAGGCTCCAATTTGACCATTTGGTCCCAGAGCCTTTTGAGACTTCTATAGTACTTTCTAATGGACTTGTCACCTTGCTTACAATTATGAATCCGATCTCTCAATTCCCATTTGTGAGCGACATCTTTTTAGGTACAAGTTTGACAAACAGCCATGCTTCATCCACCCATTTGTGAGCGGCTTCAAATTCAAGCATGAATCCGTTCTCTCAAGTCCAATTTGTGAGCGGCATCGAATTCAAGTATGTTAGAGCATGACTCTTCGTGCATGCTACCCATAAAAGGTGAGAACTTTGGCATGGCCAACCTCCCATTCTTTATAGGCTTTTTTTTATCCAACAAAGCCTTTTCTCTCTTTTATTTTCTTTGAGTGTCTCTTTAGGTTCTCCATCTTCTCTTATTATGGTTTTTGTGATAATAAGTTGAGGTTCTTGAGCGAAAACCATCAACGTATTGCCACAAATCCTTACCCATTAGGATCTTTTTCACATGTTGCAGTTTCTCCCATTGAACTTGATGGGAACAACAATGACTACTGCTAAATCCCCCATTAGAGAGAAGAGAAAGAAAGAAAGATGAAAGATTGGAGTGGTTGATGAAGATTCCACCAAGGGGCTTTCACACGAGCACTCAAACCTTCAACATGAGCACAATCTTGAGTCCATGCGCTTCAAGAGCCCAATGCTATGGTACAATGTAATAAAACAAGGAAAAGTGTACAAAAGAATGCTACAAGAACACACACGAGTGTACAAATACAAAGAGCCACTTATGGGCAAGATACTCAAAGAGTTACACAAACACATGCCACTAAAGGGTTACACAAGTAAAAATAAATAAAATATTTTATATTGAAGTGCTTGAGACAAAGGAACCTCAAGGCTGGACCAACTAGCTGTTGGGATAGTCCCAACAGCTAGAAAACATAAAAAACAAAAAGTAAAAAGACAGAAAAAGTTTTAACAAAACTGCGTCTATGAAATGACAAAAATGCCCCTAATGGCATTATCGGTTGTATATTATATAAAATACATATCAATACATACAATGAACATGTAGTTAAATGCATGTACATTAACAGAAGGAACCATTATAGGTGCCACCATATGCGTTTTATTTTCTTTTATCGTATCTGAAAAGATGGATGTGTACTGCTGGCGTGTAGAATGTAGGCCATGGATTTAGCCCTATGGACTTTGCTCTATCACACATGCATATATGCACTCATGTTAGTAGTGTATGTCATTCCATTTCTTTATTTGACTTTTTTTTTCTCATCAATTTCATTCTCGTGATGTGCAGCCTTTCTTGGGATCCAAAGCATGATATTGAGATTTCAAGAAGATGCTTTTGCGCATCAAATGGACTCCAGTTTATTTGGCGTTCTTTCATTTCGTCTAATTGACAAGACATTCAATTTCTTTGGGAGCAAGTGTAAAAGCCTTTTGTTTTGTTATGAAATACTCACAAGATATTACGGTGGAATGTTGGGACTTGGACTGCATATGGGAGCGCTCCGATTTCCATGTATATTAGTTGTGGCAGATTTCTACTTGCTTTACAGATGTGATTTTCATTTATTGGTGTTATAAGCAGTGGCCTTACATTTTTTCTTTTTCTGGATTGTATTTTCTTAAATCTGCATTGTGTTCCCCACATGCACCCCAGCTCAGCCTCCAGTGTGTTCTGTGCAACATCTATTTAGGAAGATCAAGGGCCAGAAATGATACTTTGAATGCATGGTCTTGTTAAGTTTCTAACATGGGTTCCATAAAAAAGAAACCACTTTTAACCGGACAACTCTCTGGTGTAGATGTGCATACGTTATCAATGAGTTGTGGGTTTTTAAGTGAGTCTCACCTTATGGATACAATCTACTTGGTCTGTTTGGTGGGGATAAACTTTTGAATCGCTATAATCTGGTGTCCTTACAGTTTTTTTTTGTGATTAAAAAATTAAGTCATAAATGCACTAAATTCTTATGACATAGAAAAGGTTTTTTTTTTGTTGAAAAAACACGATCGAAGGGTCAATGTCTAACAAATTGACCATGACGATGACGAACACATCTGTAGGGTCAGATTGAGTCTAAACAACTTGCTGCTATGAGTTTCAACTCATTGACACCACATGCACATCCACCCTATATACTTATCCCTTTTTACCGATTGTTGATTCTCATTGTAGAACTGAGCATTTCCGTGTTAGGTGAAGCATCTAGTTTGTTGAGTAGGGCTGAACATGGCAGTGGTGCCTTCGTTTGAGTCTCTCTATTTTCTTAATCTTAGTTTTCCACATAAAGGAAAGAATTGCTGCTTAGTAAGGCATCTGGTTCTACAAGGTTATCTTGACATGATAAGCAAGAATATTAAAAAGTATATTTAGCTTCTGGCTTTTGTTGTGCTAACCTTTTCTGGTTTTATGTGCTTGATGGTCTTACTTTTTGATCTCACATCCTTCTTGGAGGTGGTTGAGAAAGAAATTTTTTTTTGAAAGGCAAGTTGGGGTTAGGCACTCTTATCGGATATCTTTTTATTTTAAATTGGGTTTTAATTTTTAATCAGATTTAATTTAGATTTAAGTTTTACTTAATGGGAATTTAATTTGAGTTTTCATTTAGTCAAAATTTGAATTGAGTGTGCAGTTAAATTTGAAATTTGAAATTGAATTTGGATATAATATGTTGATTTTTTAGAGTATTTTTAACATACAAAATAATATTAATAAGGATTTTTATGTGAAAGAAATGTAAAAATGTAAATTAGTATAAGTTAAAGTTTAAAAGATATTTTATGAAGAATTAAAGTTGATCTTAGTGAAATTTGCATTCAAAATAAAATTTATGAAAAATTAGAATTTTAATAAAATAATTAGTGAATTTTGTTGAAATAAAGTCATGATTTCAGATGAATTTAGATTTAATTTGATGTGTATGTAGTATAATTGTATTAAATTAAAATTGAGTTTATATGAATTTAAAATCCATATTCTAAAATGATATAAATATCAAATAGGGATCTTATGAAACAAAAAACTTGAATTAATTATATTTTATAAACTTATAGATGTCCATAGGGTGGGGTGTCCCCCTATGTGGGCCCATCTTATGTGGCACCTCATGCTAAAATTAAATTTAAAAGTTATAAGTTAAAATTCTTAGACATTGATATTTCAAAAGTTTTCTAAAAACAAAAACAAGCAAATAGAGAAAAAAATGTAGAAGTCAAAACTTACCAATTAAGTGGTGTGGTAGTGTTAGGCTAAGTAGTTTTAGAATTTAGAAAGTTTGGGCTGAAAATTTAAGAATTAGGAAATGTTTGAAAGAAAGGAGAACAATTATAAAAATGGGTCAAAAGGGGCTTAGAAATTGAGATTTTCTAGAGTTTTGCTTATTTTATTTCTTCTCTTCTCTCTTTTTGCACTTTTTCTTCTTGTTTCTCTCTTTCCTCCATTGAGCGTAGGAGGTTTGAATCTCCATTGAAGGTGGACTGATCAAGGAATTTCAGCTACACATCGAAGGAGTAGTGCTGATCGAGTCATTGAATCGATCATTTTGATATTCAAACCTATCAATTTTGACAAAACATGGTAGGGGGTTCTATTCGATGCTCGTAGATCGGAGCACGTATGCATAAGCATATTACAAGGTTGTATAGGCTTGAAATCATATATAAAGTGTCACACATGAGGCACCAATGTTGATTTCAACCTATTAGGCATTGGATCTATCTTCAAAACTGATGACCAGATTCATGTACTGATTTAAGTAAGAATCGATCATGAATATAGTTCGATAAGGCATTTCATATATATATATATATATATATATATATATATAAAGCTGACTTGTTCGTCTAAGTGGTTGTGTGCGGCTGTTATAGTTATGTTCGCATATTGATAATGTGTAAATTCAATATGAGTATGGTTATGTACAGTCTACCATGAAATCAAACCATGATGATTATGCAAAGTTAGAAAAGTATTTCAAAAATGATTTCTTCGAAAAATATTTTTGAAATCATGTATGTGTTTTGCAAATTATTCATCCTTGTTGTATATGTTGACATTGTGGAACTGATATGCTTATGAGTACGCATGCATCCAGTTTGTCATGACTGATAAAAAAAATATATAAGAAAAATCACTTCATGATGTTAGTTTCTTAAAACCAAACCGATTTTTGAAGGAATATATATAAAATTTTTGCTTCAAAATGATTGGTAACCTTGAATAAATCAAATTTGAGGTTTTGGTTAAACCCAGCCCATAACAAGAATAGAAAAGTCAGTAATTTATAAATTTTTATTTTGATGAAATAGTGAAAAGAAAATATGCGACATGTTTTAGTCGTTTCACTCGAATGTGTATTCCCGACTATATATGAAAAAATTTGACATACGTCTAGTAAATTATTCATATCTCCCTCGTTCGAAGGAGTTTTATGAATGGCTTGCGGTGTTGGAAAGTTAACGAAATTTTGCATATTATGTGAAAACTTGAGAGCGATTCTCAAATTGCACACAGAACAATGATAGTCGAAATAACAAAACATATATGAGCCTAAATTGATCGTATCTCTTTCATCTGAAAGAGTTTTTATGAACGGTTTATGGCATTGAAAAACTGACAAAATGTTACACATTATACGAAAATTTAAGCTTTATTCTCATAATGTGCACAAAGTTGTTACAATTGGAATAACAGAGTAGATATAGGCCTAAGCGGGTCCTGAACCGGTTATAAATCGGTTAAGCAACACATGAAATGAATGTATGATATGAGCCTATGTTTCTAAATGTTAAATGAACATGTAGATGCAACCTATAATGATGTATTTATACATGTGCTAAGTGCCTAAAGGGGCATGCCATGAAAAGTCTTATTTTGCATATACGTGTTTGAATACACACTGTTATTGAAGTGCATGTGTTATACATTATGTGTTTATGTGATTGTGAATAAATGCATATAGTAAATCATGATCAATTCCTATGAGTGAATGCATGAATGAGTTTGTTATGCTACAAATTTTGGTGGCCTAAATCATAGATTAGATTCATTTTGTATGTGCATGAATAAATGATAGAATTAATAGATAAAAAGAATAATAATATAAACATTAATTATATTGGGCTTATAATGAGTGGGTAAGATGTATTTTCAACTTCGTAAAATATTTTTGAGCACAGAAGGTCACTCCTCCTTTGCCATGAAGATAGGGAAAGACCTCTACATTAGTCGTGGGGTGGTTGCTCACAAAACTCATGGGTAAAAGTTTGATACATTAGGATAAAGATGTTGGGAGCTCTCTCTCGATTAGGTTGTCCCTCACTTAGGTGCCTGGCCAGGGCAAAACCATAAATTATTTTAATATACCTTCTTAAGCCATGGTCGTGATCAAAGTATCGCTTGTGTAGTATCCATAGGGTTAAGAAGTAGAAACCCTAATTGTTTGTGGATTTAGTTAAGCACGACATACATCATATAAAAAAAAACTTAAATAAAGATAATTAAAGTCATTCATGCATAAATAATCTCTTGTCCTGCAATGGTAAGTGCATGCATGCTTATCTGCTCATGTATAAAACTATAACAATTTATAAATGATATTCTTGTGATGCACTGTGATAATATGCATACTTGAATGAATAATTGTCTGCATAATTGTGTGAATTTATTGAAATATGATCATGTATATTAGTTTTGGTTTACCTGTGTCGGTATTCTCTCCTAGGCTTTTACGACTTTGACCCATTTTATGGAGTTTCAGGTGAAATATGATATATAGTTGCATAGTAGATGCGAAATGCTTGAACGGCATTAAGAGCAAGTTAATTTTTTTTCAAGGATAGTTTTGGAAAAATATTTATTGTTATTTTGGATTAAAAATACTCAGATATAAATTTTAAATTATTATAACTGAATTAAATCTTAATAATAAATGTTATTAAAATTTTAATTTAGTGATGATGATCAGAATGTTTAACCCCAAAAAAAGTTTGTTTTCGTTGTTTAAAAAAAAATCTCAAAAATTTTTAAGTTAAAATTTTAGATAAAGATTCTTGAAAACACTATAACTACATCAATACAACCTAAAAATAAGAGGAAAAAAGGAAAGATAAAGAGTGAAGAAAGAACTCACGGTAAATCCGTTCTCCTGCAATGACAGAAACGATAGATATCACTCCCCTTTGATAAGATTATGCCAAGAAAGAAGAGGAAAGAGGGTGAGAGGACGAGGCCACCTGTCCACCCTACCTTTTATAGATTTCTGTACAGTTTTAGGAGAAATAATGACCGGTTCTTTCTTCTGCCTTTTATAGACATTTCATTTTGCTTTTTTTGGGGGGGTGGGGGGGGGGGGAGAGGAGAGAAAATTTATTACTATGTTGGGAGCAACCAAGGGCTCCCAAAGAGAATTTTAACCTAATGTAGGTCCCTCTCTAGATGGATGTTGGAATTGACTGCTAACAAGGGGTTAATGAAGGAGAGAAACAAAGTAGAAGGGTGTCTTGTTTTGAGTTTTGTTGCTCATTTCCATGTTAGAAAATGAGAGGTCTCTTGTCTCTTGGCTTACCTCAAATACAAGTCGATCCTTTTAGTTTGGAATTGTGGTTCAAGGTGAATGAAATCGTGTCTTTTCGGTTTCGCTTTTACCCCCTCAAAAAATTCGAACAACCCCATAAAATAGACTAAATAGCCTTGCAAAAATTCAAATTTGTAGAAAATGGAAGGAAAAAACCATCATGTTGCTTCTTTTTTATTATTTTTTTCACAATAGTTATTCTTTATAAACTGGTTTTTCCAAGAGGGCAGAATAGTTATTTCACTCACTTTTTGAAAATCAGTCCCCACCTTATTTGTTTTTGCAAAATGGTCCTGAATAAGGGCAGAGTGATCATTTCATTCGTTTCTACTCACATTTTGCAAATCAGTCCCTTATTTGTTTTTTGTAAAATGGTCCTGAATAAGGGCAGAGTGATCATTTCATTAGTTTTTACTCACTTTTAAAAAATTAGTCCCTTCCTTATTTGTATGAGGGTATAAGAGTCATTTTCTCACATTTTGCAAATTAATCCATTCCTTATTCACATTTTACAAAATAATGTGAATAAACGAACTGAGCTTGATTAATCTCGATTAGCCCGATTAGGCTCGATTAATAGTGTCATATGGGGATCACTTTTAGGATATGTATACTTTTTGTTAGCTAATAAACATAGGATTTTCCTTTTAGCCAAGTCGTTAACGTCTTTGCGTGCATTGTGAGGTCCTGGATTCAAATTCTGCCCTCTAAGCAACTTTATTCCTTTTTTTATGTAATTTAATGCCAGCTCCAGCAGAGCCGATCCAGGCTCGAGCTTTCAGCTTGAGTCGAGCCAAGTTTTCGGATCCTTGTTCTAAACCACTATATATATATATATATATATATATATATATGGGGTGCATCTACTTTTGTACTAAACCACTATATCTGATTGTTGAACAATCTTTATTTCCATAAATTTAACCTCTAACAGCAAAAAAATAAACTCTTGCATTAAATGTTAAATTTACTACTTTTCATGTGTGACTCCGACATGAGGTTTTGGGCCATTTTTACACCATCCTCATTTTCATGAATTGAGAGCCATCGATTTTCCGCTGCTTTAGAAATCAAATAATGTGGTGTGCTAAATTTGACTAAACCTACCAACATAATAAACAAACCATACTGAACAGACTTATACGGTTAGATTCAACATTTGGTGGTGAAATTCATACAAACAACGAGCATATTAAGTGACCATGTTCTCGGTGAGGGTTCCTTCGTCATAAAAAAAAAAAAGAGTATGCACCTAAGAGATATGACTCTTAACAAGGTCCCCACAAATTTTCTAAGCAGATGCAAGAACAACATTTCTTTTCAGAGAAGCAGAGTACAGCCTCAACATTACATAGGACACTGGCCATGCACACATTAAGGGTTTATTGCATATATCACTATTACTTTTTTATTCGTCATGCAGTAGTATGATTGGATACAAGGGCTTAAGACCAGTCCTCCTAGTTGTGCTTCTCTTCAAAATTAGGTTTATTCACTGGCGCAGCTTGGTTTTGGACGTACTGTTGCTCATCTGCAGGTGGGTAGCGAGGGTAACGAGGGCGGGGGTAGAAGGGAGGAGGGCGATAGAAGGGAGGAGGGCTATAGAAGGGAGGAGGGCTCTAGTAGGGAGGGGGCCTGCCGTAATACTGCTCGACCTCATCAACCGACTCATCCTGCTCTAGCTCCTCCGGGTTGGCCGTGGTAGGAGGGTAGCGTGGGTGCCCTGGTGGGTGGTAAGGGTGATATGGCTTTGGTGGGAAGTGAGGGAATGGGTGGGGCCGAGGATGGAAAAAGAGGCCAGCCTCATTCTCATCCTCTGAATGAGTCAGGGTGGCAAGAGCCAAAAAAGCAGCAAGCAGGAAGAGGGAGCGACTGAGGAAAGCCATTGCTGTGCTTAGGATTAAGATGGTGGTGTACATCACACAGAAGCACCTATTTATAGCATTGCTTCAGGGGTGTTTTAGACATAAAATCACAGCAGGGATGTAAATCCAGTAAAGCAAGTACGTGGCATCAATAAATGAAGGGCCAGTGCCGGATTCAATAGGATTGAATGTATGATGGAATACATCATATTTCGAATGATGGGTTCAGTGCATAGTGACAGACGTTTTTATCGGCAATTTCTCGTTTTTCAAGAACTCACGAGAAATTGAAAAAAATCCATAAATCTCGCATTTTTGGCAAAATCTCAGCAATAATTTTTTTTTTAAAATATAAAAATATTTTTTATAAGGAAATATTAATAAAAATTATTTAACAATAAAAGTACATGATTTTTTTGCGATAAATAGCCGTTTAAAACATAAATATTGTGTTTAAATCGTGGTATTTAGGTTTTTTTCATAAATCTCACAATATTTTGAAAATCTCCTGAGAAATTGCTGTTTTAAACTTTCAGACAATTTCTCGCGATATTACCGTGAGATTTTCGTAAATCTCGAGATATTTGTCACACTGGTTTAGTGTTCGTGTGGTGCTCTTTTTTTGAAAAAAGCTCACCTCTCACTAAAAATAATTAAAAAACAAGCCAAGTGGCTAAGCTAGGCTGATAACGAGCCCAAGTGTACCTTTAGGTCTTGTTTGGTAGCGCATTGCGCAGGATGCCACAACTCTCAAGAACACTGTTGCTAACAATAGTTGATGTGGTGGACGCGCAAAACATCATCCTTTATGTTTTTATTTAGGACTCAACACCGTTCCACCTCCTATTACACTGAGAACATGGACGAGGAGAACAATGTTGAGTAAAAAAAATCAGGTGGAGGTGGGGGTGTCTAACCCCAACCCTCTCATTCTCCCCGTTTTCTATCCTTCTCTCTTGTGGAGTGGCTGACAAAGAAGCCAACAGTGAGGCCGATGGTGAGGGCTATCGAAGAGGCTAGCAAGGAGCTCTCTCTCTCTCTCTTTTTTCTTTCATTTCTTCTTCATTTCTCTTTCTCACATACTCTTCTTTCTTCTTCTTCTTAGTTTTTTTTTTCTTTCATTAGTTTTTTTATTAAGTAGGATTTTTCTTCGATTTTCATTGATTATGTTTTTTTTCATTGATTAGGATTTTTTCTTTGATTAGAAATTTTTTCTTTTAATTTTTATTGATTAAGGTTTTTCTTTGATTTTCATTGATTATGGTATTTTTTTATTTTTATTTATTAAGTTTTTTTTTTCATTGATTAGAGTTTTTATTTTTATTTTTATTGATTTGGTTTTTTTCTTTGACTTTTATTAATTAAGGGTTTTTGCTTTGATGTTCATTGATTAGAGCTTTGAATCAAATATCTTTAATTATGATTTTAGATATTTAATTTTAAGACTTTTTTTTATTTGATTAGGGGTTTGAATCAAATTTTTATATTTAATTTTATTAAGGTTTTATATATATAATTTTACAGTTTATATATGGTTTATTTTCTTGTAGTTTAGGATTTTTTGGTTTATTTATGATTTATTTTCTTGCATTTTAGGGTTTAATGATTTATTTATAGTTTTTGCATTTGTATATAAAAAATATGAATTCTTATTTTTTCTCAAATTACTCAAAATTTATATATTTTTATCATACTTGGATCCTGTTTGAGATCCATATTTGGGTCTAAAATCCATCATTTTTTGATAAACTTTCATAATTAGATCCAATGTGAGACTCACTAAAACATCTATATATCAAAAAATATGATTACTTATTTTTATCAAATTATTCAAATTTTAAACATTTTTTAGATTTTAGATCTAATCTGAGATTTATATCCGAAGTTAAAATCCATAATAAACATGTTAAAACACTCGTATGGTTGGGCAGATCAAATGGTATGATTCAAAATGAAGTTATCCGACCTATTATCTATATGTATTCATGTTGTTCGCATATCATAAAACAAACATTGGACATAAAGAATACAACTTTTGTGGATGGTCGAAACAAGCATTGGATGAATTACCGTTATTACAAAACAAACACAACCTATGTTCTATGATTCTATCTATTTTGTTTGTTCATTTTGTCGAATCTTAGACAAGTTACCAAATATACCCTTAATACCCTTAATGAGCCTAGTTCGTACAGCCTAAGCTTGACTTGTTTACCAAACCAATGTTAGAGAGAGAGAGAGAGAGAGAGAGAGAGAGAGAGAGAGAGAGAGTAGTAGTAGTAGTAGTAGTTACTACAATTAAATGTTTTTTGGTCCTTTGGTATTTCCTCCAAGGGGCAGGGCAACTTGTCTGGTAGCAGCAGACAGGGCACGTCACCTTGTATTGGGGCGTTTTCAAATCTCAATGATATCTTGTATAACTAGTATGAGTCTGCCTAACCCCATCTTGCCTTTCAAATCCTTAGAGGCCCCAATACCAAATGATGACACGTGGTGGCCACCCAAATTGGGGTAGCGGTAGCATTTCAACCCACTTGTCCTTATTTATTGCAGTTGATTTGCCCTCTGGCGATGAGCCACTTTCTCTCGAGTTGGGTTTCATTCATCCCTCGTGTCATCCCTATCTTCATACCCCTCAATTGAATTTCATTGAAGCAATGATGTGCATCATTCATTTAGTGAAGATCGTCGCTTAAGTCAACCAAATCCGACTTATATACATGATTTTTTTGCAATTCGAAAATCAACGGTTGATAAAACATGAAATTTTGTAATTTAAAAAATCAAAATTTTTCATTGAACTAATACGATCCAATGGTCGATTCTTATTAAACCAACCATGCTGAATCCATTTATAAGGTCAGATTTGATCACAACAACTTGCATAATAACATTTAAGAGGGGTATGAACATGGGGGATGACATAGGGAATGAGTGGAACCTAACTCCTTTCTCTCTTATTAGCCATCTTAATTGCAGCGTACGAAATGCATGGCAATGGTGAGCAGATCCGGCACATGCATGCAGTGTTACGAATATTGGAAGAACATAATATGTTTTTAAAGGCAGTAATAAAAGTGACATTTTAGTACCCATTTTATATAGCCAAACATTTTCAAAATGTTCTGATGTTATCATTTGGAAGAGTATCATAGTTTTTGTATGATATTTACGTTTAATTTGGCTACATCTTGACAAACATTGTCTATTTGTTTTGTTTTTTAAATAATTTTCCTAATTTTCTGATAGCTTCCTGATAAATTTGTGAGAGTAGAAGATTTCAGTTCTTCACGAGAAGTTGGCTGACGTTATTTTGATGTTTCAAATTTTTGTCACGATCCGTCCATACATGTTAGTTGGAGCTCTTCATCGCCAACAATGATGTTTATACAAAAAACAAAAATCCATATATTTACATGTAGTAATAGAAATAATGTCATATGCCTTTAAAGAAAAAGACAGCCATAGTAGTGGACCCTAGAAAGAAAAAGACAAAGCCATAGTAGTGGACCCTAGATGTTGAAGGCCACTTATCAAGTTAGTTTTTGTATATTTATGGCAGAAGGGATACAAGGGACCCTAGATGTTGAAATTTACTGATTCTCACTATTTCCTTTTTGAAACTTTACTCCATTTTCTTGTGAAAGGGTTCTGGTACGAGGGTTCAAATGAGTTGCGCAGTTGGAACTGGAAAAAAAAGTGTGGCTCCAAGGAAAACCAAAAACATTCACAAGTTGTCTTTTGTTGAGTCGAACTAGGGATACCAATGGACCGGGGGGACAACGGGGCTCCGCCCCGTTTGGACTCGAGATGAAGGGCATGAAACTGGGATGGAGGCGGGGATAAAGGTTAAAATCTATCCCTGTGCGGGGAGGAAGGCGGGGATGGACTTAAGCTTTTCCCCACCCTGCCCCGCCCCATCCCCAATCCTTTAAGGGATGACTATAGACTAAGGAGAAACAGGGGCCCGCCCCGCCTCACCCTCGTTTGGACGAGGGATGGAGGACATGAAACGAGGATGGAGGCGGGGGTGGAGGTTGAACTCTATCCCCGTGCGGGGATGGATGCGGGGATGAAGGTTCAGATTTTGAAACGGGGCAGAGGTGAAGACCATGTCCCCCACTATAAGAAATTTGTGGATTAGCGATGGTCGTAATTCATTGTGAATCTGTCGTTGAACAATTTAGCGACGGATAACTTTTATTGCAATGTCCTAGTCGTTAATTAGCAACAGAACATATATGTCGCTACTTCCGTCGCTAATTTATGACAGATTAGCAAATGCTATGATTCATCGCAAGGTTGCCGTTAATCCGCAGAGATTTGATTTTGCGACAGATACACATCCGTCACTAATTCCATCACTATTGTAGCGATGGAATTGCGATGGATTATAATCCATCACAAAACATCGATCGATTCAGTTTTGCGATGGATAAATATCCGTCGCTAAATTGGAGGCCGATACTAATTAACGACGGATAATATCTGTCACAAAAAATAAAAAAAATTTATTTGAAATATAAATATGTAGAAAAAGTTTCTCGTTATACAATTTATATATCCTGTGTATACAAAACAAAGTACACATAAAAAATACATATACAAAGCAGGTGAAACAAATTTAACACAAGATACAAGGTGAATTTTTTTAGCGATCCACTATAATCCTTGCCAAGTTCTAATTATTTACAAGTGAACATATACAAAGAGTTTTGTTTGAAACAACAAGAAGGTGCAACAAATTCATCACATGAATCTAATCATCGCCAAGATTCTGAGCATCATCCTCTTCATTGTCTCAATCTACCCCTTCATCCATGCCTCCATTAGCTCCTCTATGCTGATTATCTCCCGCATCCTACAAGAGAACCGAAAGGTTAGTATTGATAAATAAAATATAATGAAATAAATTATATGCAATGCACATAATCTAAGGCAATCAAAGTAATATGAATGAATTACACATAGACTAGCTAGCAATAAAGTGAAGGACACTAACAGAAATCAGATATGTATTCTAAAGCTAAAAAAAAAAAATTCATAGTGATTCAATCATGCAGATATGTGTTCTAAGGTTGTCAAAAAAATGTCATAGTGATTCAAGCATGCATATATGGTTTATACAAATAAATGTGTTTTACAACACAATCATGCATATATGTGTTATAACATAGTAAAAAAAAATTCATAGTGATTCAATCATGCAGATACGTGTTCTAAGGTTGTCAAAAAACTTTCATAGTGATTCAATCATGCATATATGTGTTATAAGACAGTAAAAAAAAATTCATAGTGATTCAATCATGCAGATATGTGTTCTAAGGTTGTCAAAAAACTTTCATAGTGATTCAATCATGCAGATATGTGTTCTAAGGTTGTCAAAAAACTTTCATAGTGATTCAATCATGCTTATATGTGTTATAAGGCAGTCAAACAATTTTATAGTGATAAAATCATGCTTATATAGTCAAAAACTTTTATAGTGATAAAATCATGCTCATATATGTGTTCTAAGGTTGACAAAAAACTTTCATAGTGATTCAATCATGCATATGTGTTATAAGGCAGTAAAAAAACTTTCATAGTGATCAAATCATGCTTATATGTGCTCTAATGTTGTCAAAAAACTTTTATAGTGATTCAATCATGCACATATGTGTTATAAGGCAGTCAAAAACCTTTTATAGTGATGAAATCATGCTTATATGTGTTCTAATGTTGTCAAAAAACTCTCATAGTGATTCAATCATGCATATATGTGTTCTAAGATTGTCAAAAAACTTTCATAGCGTTTCAGTCATGCATATATGTGTTATAAGGCGGTCAAAAAACTTTCATAGTGATGAAATCATGCTTATATGTGTTCTAATGTTGTAAAAAAACTCTCATAGTGCTGAAATCATGCATATATGTGTTATATGGCAGTCAAACAATTTTATAATGATGAAATCATGCTTATGTATGTGTTCTAAGGTTGTCAAAAAACTTTCATAGTGATTCAATTATGCATATATGTGTTCTAGGGTTGTTAAAAAATGTCCATAGTGACTCAATCATACATATATGTGTTATAAGGCAGTCAAAAAACTTTCATAGTGATGAAATCATGGTTATATGTGTTCTAAGGTTGTCAAAAAACTTTCATAGTGATTCAATCATGCATATATGTGTTCTAAGGCAGTCAAAAAACTTTCATAGTGATGAAATTATGCTTATATATGTTCTAAGGTTGTAAAAAAACTCTAGTAGTGATTCAATCATGCATATATGTGTTATAAGGCACTCCAAAAATTTTATAGTGATGATTGTCAAAAAACTTTCATAGTAATGAATTCATGCATATATGTGTTTTATGGTCGTCAAAATACTTACATAGTGATTCAAGCATGCATATATGTGTTCTAAGGCAGTAAAAAAACTTTCATAATGATGAAATCATGCTAATATATGTTCTAATGTTGTAAAAAAACTTTCATAGTGATTCAATCATGCATATATATGTTATAAGGTAGTCAAAAAACTTTCTCAATGATGAAATCATGCTCATATGTGATGAAATCATGCATATACTAGCTTGAAATCCAACGACATGAAATAAAACAATGGATTAGTGACAACCTCATTCCGTCGCTAACCGACTTAGCGACAGATTAGCGACGAAGATGCGACAGACAACTTACGTCGTGATTTTTTCGACGCTAACTGGCGACAGAATAAATCTGTCGCCAGTTCCGTCGCTAATTGCGAAAGAATAACGAACGACGGATTCCGTCACAAATCTGCCTATACTAAACGGTGACCTCGGCTTGGCGACGAATTTACGTCCGTCGCTAAGTCGTCGCTAAATTATATGTATAGCGACAGATATATCCGTCACTAATCCGTCGCAAACAAGAAAAAAAAAATTATTTGAAAATTAAATATCGAGAACACTACAATTTATATTTCCAGTAAATAAAAAACAAAGTACACATAAAATTTCATATAAAAGGAATCTACAACAATTAATCGTTCCACTTTAAAATTAACAAGTTTAATTATTTACAATTCAATAATTACAATTTTGAAACAAAAAAAATAAAACTTCTTCAACACATTAATCTAATCATCGCCAAGATTTTGTGCGTCTTCTTGTTCATTAACTTGATCTGTCCTTTCAGCTCCGCTATGCTGATTATCGCTAGCAACCTACACAAGAAAAGAACAGTCAGTATTGATAAACAAAATATATTGAAATAAATTATACACTATATGTGATTCTATCGTGTGCTCATATGTGTTCTAAGGCAGTAAAAAAACTTTATATGTGATTCTATCATGCTCATATGTGCTCTAAGGCAGGCAAAAAACTCTATATGTGATTCTATCATGAATGATATGTGTTCTAAGGCATGCTCATATGTGTTCTAAGGCAGTAAAAAAACTCTATATGTGATTATATCATGCTCATATGTGTTCTAAGCTAGCTAGAAAAACTCTATATGTGATTCTACCATGCTCATATGTGCTCTAAGGCAGGCAAAAAGCTATATATGTGATTCGATCATGCTCATATGTGTTCTAAGGCAATCAAAAAATTGAATATGTGATTATATCATGCTCATATGTGTTCTAAGGCAGTCAGAAAAACTCTATATGTGATTCTATCGTGCTCATATGTGCTCTAAGGCAGGCAGAGCAAAAAACTTTATATGTGATTCTATCATGAATGATATGTGTTCTAAGGCAGTAAAAAAACTCTATATGTGATTCTAGCATGCTCATATGTGTTTTAAGGCAGTCAAAAAACTGAATGTGTGATTATAGCATGCTCATATGTGTTCTAAGGTAGTTAAAAAACTGAATATGTGATTATAGCATGCTCATATGTGTTCTAAAACAGTAAAAAAACTTTATATGTGATTCTATTATGCTCATATGTGCTCCAAGGCAGGCAAAAAACTTTATATGTGATTATAGCATGCTCATATGTGCGCTAAGGCAGGAAAAAAACTCTATATGTGATTCTACTATGCTCATATGTGCTCTAAGGCAGGCAAAAAGTTATATATGTGATTCGATCATTCTCATATGTGTTCTAAGGCAGTCAAAAAACTGAATATGTGATTATAGCATGCTCATATGTGTTCTAAGGCAGTCAGAAAAACTCTATATGTGATTCTACCATGCTCATATATGCTCTAAGGCAGTTAAAAAGTTGTATATGTGATTCTAGCATGTTCATATGTGTTCTACGATAGTCAAAAAACTGAATATGTGATTATAGCATGCTCATATGTGTTCTAAAGCAGTCAAAAAAACTGAATATGTTAAGACAATCAAAGTTACATGAAATCTAACGACATGCAATATATTGCATGAAACTTTCATACTTGAGAGGGACCTGCAATCGAAGTTTCCCTCTTCAGCAAAAAACTATTGAACTCAGCTCGGAGAACGCCGATGACAGTTTCATGGAAGTAGTCACGCATTGTGTCCTTAACGATCTGGCGTACATCTTCACTAGAAAGAATAGGCTGCTGCTTGGAGCTTATGTCAACGGAAGAAGTTTGTGAGCCGTAACTGGAAAAAACAATAACAGGTGAAGTGTTCATATTACTCCCAAACCCGAACACACGACCCTTTTTGGGTTCACCTGCTGCAGTCACCCATGCTGCATGATCAAATGATGGATGCTGAGTATCGTCATCGCCATATCGCTCTACCATCTGTTGCTCATATGCCTTCTACAAAATAATGCTTAAAGTATGCATTAATAATTAATGATAACATTATGATAACTTGCATATTGCAATGATTATTAATAGAATAAATACATACCGTTGTCATTCTCGCCTTCTCTGATACGAAGTGTTCCGTGGTCTTCCGTTTATGTGTTTCAATAAACACATCCTGATATGGTACAATGCCTCCTTTTTCTGCTTCCTGCAAAGTTAACTGATAAAAGATTTAGTTAACAAGTTTGCAAAAATACTTATAAAATTAATATTTTATATTGATGAGTTACCATTTTCTTCATGTGGCTCCCAAATGTCTTAGATCCACCTGTGTGTAGATGGTCTTCGGGCATTTTCGCTCGATTTTGTGCAGCCTTCGCAGAGCGATTTCAAAATGCATCACCCGCCTACTTATCGCACATTCCATCCCAATAATCTCTCCTGATAGTAATAGGGCCATGGCCCTTCACTGTAGTGGATCATCTATTCCGTCAGATGCTTTTTTTGCTGCAGTCTTCACATTGTGTAGCATGTCTGAAAATCGATTGACAGCCACCTTCTGCCACAACTTCCTTGCATCATTTTCCTCCACCGTAGTTGCGAAGCGATTCGAAACCTACAAATATTTTCAGAAAGTTAGTAGACATGACTAAAAAAAATTTAAATAGGAAACACATTAACTATGAGAAACAACTGTATACCGTGAATGAGAACCACAATCTATCTATCACCTCTTTTGGATACTCTTTCCATTGAGAGATAAGTGCGACGCCCCAGAATTCCCGACTTGTAAAATCCTTTGGATTTTTGGATAAACTTTTTTTTTTTGAAACATTTGAAAACATTTGCGCAAGTGCGGAAGTACCAAAAGGGAAACCAAGTGGAAACTCTAGGCGGGTCACAGGATGAAACAATAGTGAAGTGAAACAACTTTTATTTAATACATTTACAAATAGTACATTCATTCCCTTTTTACAAAAACCACAACTGCCAAGATCATTGATGTTTCAGAAGTGTGGGTTCATGTCCGCTGCCGCACATCGAGCTCCATCGCACACCTAAGCAAACACCTGTATCCCCATAAAACAGGGTCAGTACTCTTTCGAGCTGGTGAGACAAACCACTCACAATAAACCCATGTGTGGAAAACGAAGCAGAGCTATTCATGACATACATAGCATGCTTATTTACAATAATTGAATAGGTAAAGCATAAACAAGAGTAACAAAACTACACATGGGGCAATAATAGAATATAACTAGCATGAATTAATGCAATTAGGCAAAACATGAGGAATTAACTACGACATTTCATTTCACAATTCATAGTAATTAGCATAGTGTGCATCAAGGAACATAATCAACTAATATAACAATATGTCATGCAAAGCAAGCAAGTTATCGTAAACTGTGCATAAATATAAGTGGACAAACATGTGTATCGTGCCACAAGTGCGTGAACTAGCAATGTGACATTACAAAACATCGAGCATTACGATGAGACAGTTAGAAACATTCTGCCACAGTAAAGCATTTCTAGAAACGGATCACGAAACGTGCAAGGCATACAAAACTTGTATCTTTAACATAAGTGAGCTCATCTCGCAAGGTGGGGTCACCACCCGCACCAAAACTCGCCAAGGAGTTCCAAAAATACATAAGTCTCAAAAGACTAAAATTTCCATACGTGTGCCCCAAGCTCCCTTCATACTTAGGGAAAAATACATTAAATTTGCCAAAGTGATTCGTGCAATCAAATATAACAAGCACTATCATGTGACTACATTTATTTGATGACATGCGCCTTAGGTTTTGTAGTTATGTAAAAACCCTATTTTACTTAAAAGCATTCGATAGGGTGTCATTAGCATGCAATTTGCGTTCTATTGCAAAAGCAGACATACATACATAAGTGTGAGTCCACCACATTACAATGATGAATTTATCATTTCTTTATGCATTCATAACCAGATTTACATAAGTTTGCTTTGGACGACATGCACTATTCATTCGTGACACAATGAGTCAAATTCCATAGAGTTATTAGGTATTGGATCCCGTGCTACCTAGGCACTTACTAAATATGAGTATTACTAAAATCAATTATCACACAAGCCTAATGATTAACAACTAAGAGATACCTTAGACTAGATCAGTCTGATCGTCCTGAGTAGAAGTCGTAACGGCATAAACCCTACCGTTAGTCCTCCGCTGACCTTGTTGCGGCTGAGGTATCTGCAGTGGCTGCTGTGGTGGTGGTTGTTGTTCTTCCTGAGCCACTGGCTTGTTCGGACAAAAAGGAGCAATGTGCCCTGGCTGTCGGCATTGATAGAAATTTCCCTTGAACAACAAGCAAAAAACCTAGTGGATGGTTCTTGCTGCACTTACGACATGTTGGCGGGGCCTTTCCTTGTTGTTGTCCATTATAGGTCCGCTGCTTCTTGCCACCCTGAGTCTTTCCGCCAGCAGGTGGGTCCTTCCTCTTTCCGTCTGAAGCATCCCCTCCATTGATGCCTCCCTTTTGCGATACATTCCTAGATCTCTCCCAGTCCTTGGTTAGAACAGTAGCTGACTCAATCACATTGGCCAAACTAGGAGGCTGACCTGACAGGACGCGAGTCCATAACCCATCCTTTAGTCTGTGCAAATACTTTGCCGCCCTCACTTTCTCATTCTTGAAGAGGGTCCTTTCGAGATTCCGAAACTTGGTAGTGTAATCTACCAGACTCATGGTTCCCTGAGTCAAATCAAGGAACTCCCGTTGCATCTGTTCCTCGGCGTACACGGGAAAGTATGCATCCAGAAACTCTTCCCTGAACATCTCCCAGGAGATCTCGTCCCAATCGGCGAACTTCAGCCTTCGCAGGGTGTCCCACCACTTGTTGGCATCACCCTTCAGACGGTACGTGCCAAAAGGTGTCTTTCTATCTTCAGGGACAGATAGGATGTTGAACGCCCGCTCAATCTCCTCAACCCAGTTCTCCGCTGCCTCTGGGTCTGCCTTCCCTGAAAAGGTAGGCGGGTCCAACTTCAGAAACCTTTCAAAGGAAACGCCATCCGCGTTTGGAACAATATCGACAAGAGGGTCACGAACTGCTGCTTGTGCAGCTGCCTGGGCAGCCTGTGCCGCTTGCGTAGCCTGTGCCGCTTGCACAGCCTGTGCTACCTGTATAGCTTGTGCAGCCTGCAGAGCCTGAGCAGTCTGTGTTGCCTGAGCCGTCATGGTCTCGGTCAGGGTATGAATGACCTCCATCATAAAGTCCCTCTGTTCCTGCCAGTTCGCGGGAGCAACAATAGAGGACAAAGCACCTCTGCGGGTATAATGCGATATCTACAACACACATCCTTTCCACAAATTAGACTCTTACTTATCCTACCCCCTTAGGGTTGATCACGGACAATAATCGTTCACGTAATCACACCAAGACTTATTAAACTATTTATGTAAAAGTATTAAATAGTCATACCAGTGAAGAAGACTACTCTGGAGGACGGGTCACACTTGTCGAAGCTTTAGGACAGGGCTCATATACCAAAAATAAAAATTTAATACTCAAAAGATGACCAAATTGCAAGTCTTTGTGGTGGGCTCTGATACCAAACCTGTAACAACCCCAATTCATACCCTTTGAAAATGCGAAATATTTTTTTTTTCAATGCAGAAACCTTCCGAGAGATTTGGGGTCCTCACAGTTCCAATTTTCATTGAATAGCCCAAACACCACAAACGAAGTTGCAACCATTATCCATAAGAACCAAACCAATTTCTTTTATTAATGAACCAATAAGAGTCTCATACACAACTCAAAAGTGAAGTAACAACTGCAGAAATTAAAAAGAACTAAAAGAAGAAAAAACAGAGCCACTATGTCCCCTGCTAAAGCTCTCTCTCTTCCTTTTTGAAAGCTTAAATACTTAGGTTTAGAAGAATGGAGGGTGGAGATTAGAGGAGAGGAGATGGAGGGCTGGGGTGTTCCACGCCCCCCCATAGCCGCCCACTGCTCCAATGCATGTTCACTTTTTGAAATCCAAAGAATTTCTTTCAAAAACGCCATTGAACAAGCTTGACTAAAGCCATTAAAGTTTGTAAAATTTACAAGGGCTGCCCAAGGCTAGCCGCCCCATCCAGCCACTCATTTTCCACCATTTGAAAACTTCAAATTAATTGCAAAAAGACCATGGGGCGCCAGCCCCATGCTCCCCTTCTTGGTAATGCGCCCCTCATGATGAGCTCCAAGCCTCATCATGAGGCCTTGAATCAAGGGTTGGGCCAATAGAGACCCTCCCTTTTTCCAAGTCATGCATCCTTTGCAAGAATGCCACCCAGCTGGTCAACTACTGACCAGCTGGT
The DNA here is from genome assembly GCF_984573655.1 of Nuphar pumila. Taxonomy (NCBI): domain Eukaryota; kingdom Viridiplantae; phylum Streptophyta; class Magnoliopsida; order Nymphaeales; family Nymphaeaceae; genus Nuphar; species Nuphar pumila. Next base: position 65,226,444 of record NC_143264.1, on the reverse strand, counting down.
CCACCACAACCAAAATCATCCTCTAGAGGGGCGCACAATGGGTTTGGGCCACCTCTAGTCGATCCGGATCCAAATCCAAAATCGCCAAATGCACTATATTCAAAACAATGCTTATTTAATGATTTCAAAATGAAATTCGACTTCTATAAATCATTTATTTATTTTCATAATCTTAATTGACATGAAATGTTCATTGCTTCTTAAGAAGATTCCCCTTCGTTTGCAAGAAATAGGCTTATCACGACTCGCGTACAATCGTTAAGCAAATCTCGTAATTCACATGCACTGACAGAGTTTTTACGTCGTATAGGTCCCAAATTTGGGAACAAACTATACAAATACAATATAAACTTACCCTTAAAATTTCAGAGGTTAATTCGTCCAGATTCTAGGCTCTTCTTACTTACACACTGAACCTACGTGATTTTCGGGTTGCGCGCACAAAGCTAAAATACAAAGCATCATCAATTTATAGCTAATTACGCGATTCAACCTCATAACCATATGAAAACATACATATCAGTTCAAAGCAAACAATAAATTCCTCAGAAAATTTCGCGGGTCTTACATCCTACCCTCCTTAAAAGGATTTCGTCCGCGAAATCACCAAAACAACAAACAACAACAAAATTTTCAGATCTCCTCTGACGGTGCCTAATCAGCCACAACTAAGTTTCTCGTAGACTTCTTAAGATAGAACTTGGCAATATGCTCTGGTTTTCCACACTTGAAACACTTGCCATCGTAACGAGGACAAGCTCCAAAAGCATGATCTTTGTCGCATCGTCTACACTTTCGCTGGACATTCGATCGCTAGGATCGCCTTTGCTGGTGATTCTGCTGCACTTTCTGATGCTTCCGCTCTCTAGTAGGTGGCGAGGACTCCACCTTACTAGGATTCTTCTCACTCGTAATCGCAAAAACCTGAGTCTGTTGCTCAGCTTGGTCTTCATCCAACCAAGTAGCTACCTCAATAGCCTCTTCGAGCAACTTTGGCCCGCTAGTGAACACTTTGGTTCTCAAAGTAGGCCTCAAACCACGAGCGAAATTTATTGTTGGTTCATCTTTCGCGACGTAAACATTCTGACAGTATCGTTCTAAACAATGAAACTTCGTAATATAGTCAGGTAAGGTCATCCTTCCTTGTTGTAAGTCCATAAATTCTTGCATCTTCTTACTGCGTTCATTCTTAGGAAAATACGCAGAGTTAAAAACTTCAACAAATTCATCCCACGTAACATTCATGTCCTTGAATCTAAGCAAAGAGACAACGTCCCACCACTTCTCAGCGTGGTCTTTCAAACGGTAAGTACCAAAATTCACTTTCTGTTCCTCTGGGACATCCAAAACGCGAAAAATACGTTCTATCTCACGTATCTATGACTCAGCAGCTTCAGGGTCTGTCTTACCCTCAAAAGCAGAAGGATCCAATTCCATGAATCACTTATAGGTAACTGTACTCGTGTTATGCTCACCTTGGGCTACGTGCTGAAGGTTTGCACCCATCTGTTGCATCGCAACCACTTGTTGTTGCACAACCTCCGCAAGGTTGTTCATAGTGCCCAAAATATCATTGCATCTGGTCTTCCAAGTCATCTATCATGACAAAAACACATAACAGTCAATCGATAGGTCTGACAACCATGCTCGCTAAACGATAATCGCAGCAATCATACAAAGATCATAAGCATACATAATTCAGACAAAAACCACATCACAACTAAATCATGCAACACAACATGACATATAAATATGTTCCACAAACAAACTCAAGCGACACCATACCAGGCCGCTATCGCTAGAAAATCACCATTCTAGACAACAAATGTTAGAGAATCACCACTCTAACACAACAAAACGAGGAGAAACATCACTCGCATGACGTCGCCAATCATAACATCGTTAGGGAATCACCACCCTAGCGACATCATTAGAGAATCACCACTCTAACACAACAAGACAAAGAGAGTCATCTTTACTCAACTATTATCGTTAATCTTATCATCGTTAGGGAATCACCACCCTAGCGGCATCGTTAGAGAACCACCACTCTAACGACATCATCAGAGAATCACCACCCTGATGGCATTACTGAAGAATCACCACTCTAGTAGCATCATTAGGAAATCACCATCCTAATGGCATCATCAGAGAATCACCACCCTGATGGCATTACTAGAGAATCACCACCCGAGCAACATCATTAGGAAATCACCATCCTAATGGCATCATCAGAGAATCACCACTCTAACGGCACTGCTGGAGAATCACCATCCCAGCAACATCATTAGAAATCACCATCCTAATGGCATCGTTAGAGAATCACCACTCTAACGGCACTGCTGGAGAATCACCACCCCAGCAACATCATTAGGAAATCACCATCCTAATGGCATCGTTAGAGAGTCACCACTCTAACGGCACTGCTGGAGAATCACCACCCCAGTTGTATCACTGGAGAATCACCATTCCAATGACCTTCATTAGAGAACCACCACTCTAATGACATCGCTAGAGAATCACCACCCTAACGATATTACTGAAGAATCACCAATCCAGTAGCGTCATTAGGGAATCACCACCCTAATGGTATCATCAGAGAATCACCACCCTGATGACATCGTTAGAGAATCACCACCCTAACGGCGCTATTGAAGAGTCACCACTTCAACAACACAGTTGGCACTACCAGGAATCACCTTCTGAGCCAACACACCACAATCTTCCAGACAATGGTGGGGGAAACAAAAATCCCCATAATGCTCTCTCATGAGCAACAACACCCTGATGATCGATGTTACACTATCCCCAGAACATGACCCTCTCAGGAGTAAAATGCCATCACCGGCAACAAAAATGCAACATGCCAAGCGCGTAACAACAGATACGTTCTTATCACCAAGAACGACTAGGGATCAATAGCATCCTCCAACGGGATACACAGAGGCTCAACTGGCACAGACAAGGCTTTCGCCTTCTGTCCAGAAAGGTCATATCTAGCAAGTTACCCTTCGTCAAAGATAGGGTTACGAACAATCCCAACCAAGTTGGAAAAGAGAGAAAACACTTGCTTAGAGCCTTACACAACAGTTATCAACGAACTACATCGTCTTTTACACGATGAGGATAACAGTTCGATCGTCACTACGATTTTTTAATCGTCTCCACCAACACAATATGGAACGAGAAGGGCGAACTACGCAAGTAGTCCCCTAGGTTTCAGCCAAGAATTGCAACTCTCGTAGGAGTCTATTTGAATCAGCTTGGGAAACTATATCCATAAGCGTGAACAAACCTTTTAGGTTCCGACATCTGATACATTACGCCAAAATACAAGGCTTAACATGAGATTGTGTCTCACATCGGAAGGCACCCGATAAACACACAAGTTTTATCTAAACATACAGAATAAGCAATCAAACCACAAAATTACAATTACACTGAATTAGGCATACTTACAGTGCGATGGTCGATGCGTGCAAAGACTTGAACCACACTTCTGTAACTCTTTTAAAACACTGCTCTGATACCAAATTGTGACACCCCAGAATTTCCGACTTATAAAATCCTTTGGATTTTTGGATAAACTTTTTTTTTTGAAACATTTGAAAACATTTGCGCAAGTGCGGAAGTACCAAAAGGGAAACCAAGTGGAAACTCTGGGCGGGTCACAGGATGAAACAACAGTGAAGTGAAACAACTTTTATTTAATACATTTACAAATAGTACATTCATTCCCTTTTTGCAAAAACCAAACCTGCCAAGATCCTTGATGTTTCAGAAGTGTGGGTTCATGTCCGCTGTCGCACATTGAGCTCCATCGCACACCTAAGCAAACATCTGTATCCCCATAAAACAGGATCAGTACTCTTTCGAGCTGGTGAGACAAACCAATCACAATAACCCATGTGTGGAAAACGAAGCAGAGCTATTCATGACATACATAGCATGCTTATTTACAATAATTGAATAGGTAAAGCATAAACAAGAGTAACGAAACTACACATGGGGCAATAAGAGAATATAACTAGCATGAGTTAATGCAATTAGGCAAAGCATGAGGAATTAACTACAACATTTCATTTCACAATTCATAGTAATTAGCATAGTGTGCATCAAGGAACATAATCAACTAATATAACAATATGTCATGCAGAGCAGGCAAGTTATTGTAAACTGTGCATAAATATAAGTGGACAAACATGTGCATCGTGCCACAAGTGCGTGAACTAACAATGTGACATTACAAAACATCGAGCATTACGATGAGACAATTAGAAACATTCAGCCACAGTAAAGCATTTCTAGAAATGGATCACGAAACATGCAAGGTATACAAAACTTGTATCTTTAACATAAGCGAACTCATCTCGCAAGGTGGGGTCACCACCCGCACCAAAACTCGCCAAGAAGTTCCAAAAACACATAAGTCTCAAAAGACTAAAATTTCCATACGTGTGCCCCAAGTTCCCTTCGTACTTAAAGAAAAATGCATTAAATTTTCCAAAGTGATTCGTGCAATCAAATATAACAAGCACTATCATGTGACTACATTCATTTGACGACATGCGCCTTAGGTTTTGTAGTTATGTAAAAACCTTATTTTACTTAAAAGCATTCGATAGGGTGTCATTAGCATGAAATTTGCGTTCTATTGCAAAAGCGGACATACGTACATAAGTGTGAGTCCACCACATCACAATGATGAATTTATCATTTCTTTATGCATTCATAACTGGATTTACATAAGTTCGCTTTGGACGACATGCACTATTCGTTCGCGACGCAATGAGTCAAATTCCATAGAGTTATTGGGTATTGGATCCCGTGCTACGTATGCACTTGCAGCCTTGTAGGCTGCAGCCCGAAGGTCTGCTAACAACGCTTAAATGCTGCTAAAACTGGGGCTAAAGTACCTAATGGGCTGGACACGGGTCGGTCAGCTCATTGGTCGCCCGACGCCACGGGGTGCCACAACCAAAACACCGCAGGCCCCGCTTGGTCGGCACTACTGGACCGCGATGGCATCCACCTTGACTGCAAGGTGACAATAAACAACTTGCAGCAGGGACCAAACCGAAGGAGAAGGACAGCAAGCTATGCTGTCCCGCAAACCGCAAGAGCCAAACACCCTGGACCGAGTGGGTCCGGTCCAGGGAAAGACCACGTGCAAAGGTCTTCAGCAAGAGAAGTGCGGCCTCGGGTCTGAACTGATTAGTCCAGAACCACGCTGGGCTGGCGTAAGCAAAGGCAAGGTCTGGACTGGGCGTCCAGATCGAGTGGGGCTCCACCCACCACAAACGGCTCAGGTCTGGACCGACTGGTCCAGACCATATAGGGCGTGCTCAGACTTGAGCATGGTCTGGACTGGATGTCCATACCCAAGCTGGGTTACAACCAACGTCCAAGGGTGGGGTGCAGGCCCACCAACCTGCACCCGGCTGCAGCCACTGCAGTAGGTCCGAGAACCCAACAAAGAAGAGCGTGAAGGGTTGACGCCCAACCCGACAAACTAGGTACAAGCCTTTGATAGGTCTGGACCACATTCGGTCCAGACCATGTCAAGCCAGAGGATGGGAACCAAACCCACAGCCACCCGAAAAGGGCGCGCTGCCAAGGTTGTGAAAAACTGAAATGAAAGGGAGAAAGACACCCTAGGCTGACCCATTTATGGTCGACCTGAGACATACCTGCTGAACACGTCCAACAGGCTGGGCCGGTCCAACCGAACAACAAGGTCATAAAGACCGAACAGAAAAGAAACAAGGGGTGTTGTGCTCGGCCTGACCCACCTAGCCAGCAGCATCTGAATCCTCAAAGGGGCTAACCTGAACTGGGTAGGGTTGCTGGGCTAGAGTCGGTTCATCGTCTCATTGCCAACCAAAACAACCCCCTTGGTAGCCTTGATTCGCTGCCATGGCTGGACAGGAACGTGGGCTACCATGAGACAATCCTACAAAAAGTGGATGGTGCATGAACACAAAATGGAAAACCAAGGCAAAACGGATACTAAAATGACCTCATGGCGTGACTACTACATTGCGCAACGAGAAAGCATGCAAGCATACTCAAAGAAATCAACAAATATAAAATAGAAACTGAAATGCTCTCAAGCCAACCACAACTATATGGTATAACGAAGAAAACGAATGCATGAAGGCATGCTCAACCGAAAAAACCGCATTCTTGTATATGTGTAATGGAAACTCACGAAAATGAGAGAGCACAAAGAACTTGCTCAATCGAAGCCCACAAATCTGAAATAAAAGCATGCAATGGTAGCTCACGACAAATGCATGAACATGTAGACTTGTTCGATAGAAACCCACAAATGGTATGTGAAAGGAAAGCACACGATTTTACAACACATTGGAGGTGATGGAGAATTTCACCTTCGAGGCTTTCAAAGAAGGGTGAAGATGATGCTGCTCACGGTGGAGAAAAAGAGATAAGAGAGGTGAGAAGGGAGAGCAAGAGAGGAGAGAGAGGGCCTCCAAAGAAAATTGCCCAAGTCCTCTCTCTCTTCCTTTTTTGAAAGCTTAAATACTTAGGTTTAGAAGAATGGAGGGTGGAGATTAGAGGAGAGGAGTGTTATCGTTGGAAAATTTTTCCCATTTTCCCTTCCTTGCGGAAGAGAGAGGAAAATGCTTTCGCGATTCAAACTTGACCGGATTTTGGAAATTGTTTTGAAATACTCGCCTCCGTTTTGAAAATCGTAAAAAAATCCATGGGATGGGGCTTGACCTGTCGGTACGAGGTTCAACTGTTCCTGCCGCCTTTAACAGAGGTAATCGAACCAAGGACCAAAAATTGTGCTTGACTTAGTAAAATTATCGGCATTGTGTTCTATCTTAAATGCACAAAGAATTCAGGCATGTGTTATGAGATTTTGAAAAATGTAAGTTGGAAAAAGATGATGTATGCTTAGAAAACATTCGGAGTTGAAAAACATTTCTCAGGAAAAAGATGGAAATCAATCTCTTAGAAAACTCAGACGAAGAAGATTTGAAATCTTGAGAGTGTTTATAAAGATTTGGAAAACCATGAAGAAATGAGAATCTCGGGAAAATGGAAGAAATTCTTGAGAAAAGGTGAATATTTGAAAAGAAAACACTTGTCAGAAAAACTCGAACTTTGAGAATTTTCTTAGGAAAATGATGGAAAATTTATAGGAAAACTCATTGGAGAAAGAAATTCAAAACTTAGGAAATTGAAATTCTGATAATCTTGCCCTTGAAATATCTGAAAATCGATTTTGATTCTTGAGAAAGATGAGAAATTTTATTTGAAAAGAATCTTAAGAAAATAATATTTTCAAAGAAAATCACGGGAAAACTTGACTTGGGAAATCCAACTTCGAAAATCTTTATAGTTTCTTGAGGAATCGATTTCCATGAAGTGGAAAAGTTCTTGAGAAAATCATGAGAAAAACAGATGATATAGATGATTTGAATGAATGAATGCACTTTGAAAAGATTTCTGAAAAATTTGTTGGAAAAATGTGTATTAAGCCAAAGTAAAGCCTTCACATATTCTGACTGTGGCCATGAATATGTTCAGAGTTTATTTGAGTTAATTCACAATATTCTGAAAACATTGGAAATATGATGTGCATTTTTAAGATAGCCTAAGAGTGTAGGCTCAGTGTGACTAGTAGAAAGATGATGGATCTGGGACTCGTCCATATTCCGACTAGGGCCGTAAATATGGACTCCACCGAGTTCATCAACTCTCTAAGAGTTGGTGCACGTGCCAATTGTGTACATCCATGGTGATTTTGCAAAATGAGATATATGAATCATAGAATCAGGCTATTGCAGGAATCAAACTACATCAGACGCATCATAATCTAAGCAGTAAAGTAAATATTATTCCAAGTTTGATTATTACATGTCTGACATAAATCGAAATAAATGAAATAAATAAAATACATAGTGTAAAAGAATCAGCATCCCCCAGATTTTCCTGCAAAATGAGAATTAGTACAAGATAACCAAGGAAATAGGTATATATATAATATATACAACGAAGATATACATGGTTATATCTAAATGCTTGAATTTGTGCTAAATAACATATGATGATGAAGATGTATTTACAAAAAGAAAAGGAAAAAGAAAAATATATGTGAAAACAAATGGACATGAAGATATCCCTAGATATATATAAGTATATATATATATATATATATATATATATATATATATACGTATAATGAGAAAATATATATAATAATTGAAATGGTTAAAATCAGAAAATACAGGGTATATATAGTTTCTGTAGGTGATTTCACAAAGCCGTAATTCCCAAATTATAATATAATTTCCAGTAAAAATGGGTAGAGAGCTTCCCTATATATCCATAACAAAGCAAATAAAAGATGGTCAAGAAATCATGAATGGATATGGATATATCCGTTCATAAACATGACCAATTATCAAGACTGGGTACCTGCAGAAGAAGAGATGGATAAGGATACAAAGGTGATCCTGTAAGTGATGGCTGTGAAGGGTGATAGGTGGAGGCTGTTAAGACACAACGCAATGATAGTGTTGGATCATACAGAGTATTGAAATATAAGCCTTGATGATGCTAGGGGTTAGAACCAGATTGATAAGGATGATGATGGTTGGGCATCAAAGACAGGAAATAACAAAAAGGAGAAAAAAATGATCAAAAGAATGCTGTCAATTGAAAACCATGCTGTAAAATGATTACAAGAATGTAAAACAACATACAGGACATTAAGAAAATGATCAAAAGAATGGAAAACAGGGAAAATAGGAAAATCGTGGAATGAAAGAAAGGAAATTGAAATTGTAGTCAAATGACAACAAGACATCGAAGCAACGATTGAAACAATACATCAAAAATTGTAAAAAAAAAAACAATACAAAACAGAAATGTAGGCTGATGAAATCATACAGGCATTGATGTCGAGACATAGCTTCATCAAACAAAAATTTAGCGTTAAGCTAAACAAAGCGTGATCTCATAATTCAGATGGTGACATCCAGCCATAGCTTCATCAAACAGGAATTTTAGCATTAAACTATATAAAGCATAATCACATAAATCAAATGGTGATGTCCAGCCATAGCTTCATCAAACAGGAGTTTTGCATTAAGCTAAGCATGATCTCATAACTCAGATGGTGATGTCCAACCATAGCTTCATCAAACAGGAATTTAGCATTAAGCTAAACAAAAGCATGATCTCATAAATCAAATGGTGATGTCCAGCCATAGCTTCATCAAACAGAAATTTAGCATTAAGCTAAACAAAAGCATGATCACATAAATCAAATGGTGAATCGTAAGAAAAGCAAAGCCAAACCTATAGGCAGCAAGTGGGAGCCTTTCTTCTGCTGCTGGGCTGAATGAAATGGGGAAAACGTTGGGTTCTCTCCTGAATTATGGACCTCCTGTAGCTTGTGGATTGAAAAAGGGGCAACAGGAACCAGCTGGATCTCCTGTAACCAGCGATGAAGGGGCACTCTCTTGCGGATGGGATGCTGCTTCCTCTGCTGCTGGGCTGAACAGCAGGAACACGCTGGGTTGAAGGAAAGGTGGGCAGGAACACATTGGATCTCCTGTTGGTGGGCTGAAGGAAGGATGGCAGGAACACGTTGGATCTCCTGTTGGTGGGCTGAAGGAAGGATGGCAGGAACACGTTGGGTTGAAGGAAAGGTGGACAACAGCTAGCTTTTCCTCTGCTGCTGGGTTGAAAAAGATGATGGAAAGCAGCTGTTGGAGGTGAAAGGGGGCTCCACGCTGAGAATGGAAAACCTGCAAAATCGAAAAAAAAACCTTCAATCGGCTTCTTCTCTCCTTCCCTTCCATCGACCAGCTTTTCCCCTTTTTAAAAACCTTCAGCCCCTTGAAGAAAATGTAGCTTTGAGCTTCCGTTACGATTTTTGAAATTTCAAATTGAAACTTCAATGCTGCCGTTTTCAAAAGGGCACATCTTGTATTTTTTTAAAAAAATTCATTTCATTTACCTAAGTTTTAGGTAAAATGAAATTTATTTTATTTTTTTATTTTTTTGGAAGTTTGGCTGTGCCATTTAAGGCTGCATCCTTGCTAAAAAAAAAAATTATGTAAACAAATCAATAAAAAGGAATAAAATAAAAAATGAGTATTGAAATAAATGAGAGGCTTTTATGGAAATGCCACCTCAACCTACTTTTAAAATCCTTTTGGAAAATAAAGTTTTATTTTGTTTTTGGCAAATCTTTTATTTTCAATTGGGGTGCCACATGTGTGTGGGCCCACTAACTAAAAAAAAAATAAACAAATAACATTAAGAAATTAAAAAGATGAATTTGCAAATTGGTGCGATCTTCGGGTGGGTCCCGCTTGAAAATAAGAAACTTACCTGGGAATCTGAGTATGATGCTAGTTCAAAGGCGGGTCCCGCTCCATTTATTGGAAAATAAAACATAAGAAATAACCTCTTTTTTGGATTTTTTATAATACGAGATAAAACTTTGTTTGTTTTCAAGAATTTGGAAAAAATTGGTTTTTTCGGGCAAAATTATGGATAAAGGAGATACAAAAAAATTTGTAAAGAGATTTAAAATCTTTCTGTAAAAAGTTTTGAGATAAAATCAATATCCAAATATCCAGATTATTTTCCTTGAGAAAGACTTTTGTAATTCAAAGTCCTGGGGGTAAAATGGAAAAAATTGGTAATTTTGAATACCCAGGGTTTTAGAAATCAATTTTGAAAAGTTTAAAAATCAAATCTGGATTGACAATTTTGAAAATCAGGAGTTCTGAATCTCAAACTGACATGCTGGGCAGTGAAATGATGCAAAGTGTTCATGCACTGCTATGCAAAGACATGTTCTATAAAATGTCATTCTGAATCTAGAATTGGGAATTCTAATTTCTTGTTAGGAATAGGATTTTGAAAATTTGCAGTTTGAAGATGTCTCTAAACCTAAATATAGAAATTTTGAGGCTCAAGAATGAAATTTTAGACTTTTTGCAAGGTTCAATATCAGAAATGACCATTTTGCCCTTCATTGCTTCCGGAGGACTGAAATGTGATGATTGAGGGCGATGTCAGGGAGGTGAGTAAAAATTTGGGGTGTTTACAGATGCCCCTCTTTGCTGCTAAGCCAGCTTATGGTCGAACTTAGTGGCAAAGAAAAACACTCCAAATTTGGGCTATATATATGAAATGCCCCAGTTAGAAGGATCTGACTGGGTATGAAAAAATTAGCCCGAGGAAGATGGTAGATATGAAATGGAGAAATGAAGAGGAAAGACTCACTCTGTGAGAGTGAAATTCAGGTTTATGCTCTTGACCTGGATTGGACAAAAAATGCTTCGTATGGAACGAAGCTCAGGTTTGACCCTTAACCTGATTAGGGAATGAAAATGAAATACCTCATCAAATGAGGCTCAAGTTTATATCCTTAACCTGATTGGGCGAATAATGAAATACCTCATCGAAGGAGGCTCAGATTTGTACCCTTAACCTGATTGGGCGGAAAGTGGAATATTGGAAGGTGAATAAGACAACTTTTCTTGAAGATGAACGAGGCGATGGAAATGGAATTGTAAAAGGCAATTTTGGAAAATGATCAAGACGATCTGGTGAATTTTTCATCATCGTGAAATATGAATAAGGTAAGGAGTAAAACGACTCTTTCGACAACGCGAAAGATGGATATGGCAATCTTTTGATAAGGTAACTTTTTCGGCAATGCGAAAGACAAACAAGGCAAACTCTTTCAGAGAAGAGTAAGGCAACTCTTTTGACAACACAAAAGATGAATAAGGCAATTTTTCCAACGAAGAATAAGGAAACTCTTTCGGCAATGCGAAAGATGACAAAAGGCAATCCAAAGGAATAAGGCGATTCTTTCGACAACACAAAAGATGATAAAGGCGATCCAAAGGAGTAAGGCGATTCTTTCGACAAACGCGAAAGATGATAAGGCGATCCAAAGGAGTAAGGCGATTCTTTCGACAACGCGAAAGATGATAAGGCGATCCTTTCGGAGAGAAGGCTAATCTTTTAACAACGTGAAAGATGATAAAGGTAATCCCAAGGAACAAGGCGATTCTTTCGACAACGCGAATAATGATAAAGACGATCCAAAGGAATAAGGTGATTCTTTCGACAATGCGAAAGATGACAAAGGCAACTTAAAGGAGTAAGGCGATTCTTTCGACAACGCGAAAGATGCCAAAGGCTATCCTTTTGGAGAGAAGGCTAATCTTTTAACAACGTGAAAGATGATAAAGGCTATCCTTTCGGAGAGAAGGCTAATCTTTCAACCACACGAAAGATGATAAAGGCTATCCTTTCGAAGATAGGGCTAATCTTTCAACAATGTGAAAGATGACAAAGGAAAATCTCTCGAAGGGGTCAAGATGCATCAATATGGACATCAAGCTTTCACTTAACATCAGGATAGCTAGAAAATATTGTCAAAATGTTGAAAATTTTGTTGATTCAAAATAATTGAAAATGATGCTCATTGTTGTGAAAATTTTCTACCTGAAGTATTACCTCCAAACAGGATTGACTTCATAAAATCAAGATTTTGAATCCAAATTGCTTGCGATTGACCTTCTTCAAAGAAGTTATCAATTTCCTTGATATGAACAGGAAAGTGAGAATTTAATAATACGAAAGCAATTGATGAAAGAATATTGATAATAGAATTTCACAAATTTAAAGAAGTTTCTTAATAGATTTGGCAGTTTGATATCCTGGGAGCTTCTCTCCTGATAATCTTTCTGCACTCTTTTGGGCTCCAGGAGAGTTTATTATATCATCCTTCATTTTGGAGATGTCTTTGACTTTTCTTTTCTTTTTTCTTTTTTCCTCTCTTTCTCTCTTTTTGAAAAGGGTACGTCACAAACTCTGTCAACTTGGAGATGTTTCGATCCTTCTTTGCCTCAGGGGTCATGTTGATGATATTGGCTCATTGGCTTGGAGATCTTTGGGTAATAACTGAAATTAAATATTTTTTAGGGATTGTCGGGAGGTTCATCGCATCTGCCTTCATCTCGACAGTGCTTTGGACTTTCCCTGGAAGGATCTGTCACAAACTCCGTCATCTTGGAGATGTTTCAAATCTTTTTTTGGCCCCAGGGGTCTACTCGCTTAATTCGCTTTCATCTTGACGACAAGTGAGAGATCCCTTTTGCGGATATTTAATTGCAGCTTAGGTAATTTTGAGGAGACAGGGCTTGGATGAATTCTCTCCTTTTCTAGCACTCAAGATGTTTCCACTACCTCATTTTCAGAAGAATGGTCTTTTAAAAATGTGCCATTGACTGTGATCAATATCAATCATCTATGGCTTTGCAAAACATTGAATCTTGTTTTCTGGCCATATCGAGGATTTATCCTTCATCCTTTTGGTTGGCCAATAGAAAGAATTTGGATTTTGAATCCTTCTTCACAAAAGCTTTGCCTTTTTTGGAAGTAATACTGAAGGTAAATTGAGGTAAAAAATTGTGCAATAAAATTCTGAAATCAACAGGTAATTGATTGACAAATTGACAAAGTGTTCTTGAAATCCTTAGTAAAAGAGATCGCTTGACATCCGAGTTGACACATCCCTGACGATGGTACTCAATTTCGAAGGTAAATCCAATACGAAGTTGGAATTTTGAAGATAAGTCCTGGCATAATGCGGAATTTTGAAAGTAATCCTAACTCAAAAGCTGGTTTTGAAATACCATCCGAATCATGACTCAGGTTTTTACAAGGAAAGCTGGAAAATTTGAGTCGAAACTCGAGCCTTCAAAATAAAGCTAGGAAGTTTGGTTTCTAAGGAGAAAAGTTCGGGTCAAAACCCAAATCTTTAAAGGAAAAACTAGGCCAATTCAGATTTTTGAGTCGAAACTCAAATATTCAGAGGAAAGTTGGAAAGTTCGAGTCGGGGCTCGAATCTGGGAAGTTCAGATTTTGAAGGAAAGAAGACTTGAGTTAAAACTCAAATCTTCGAAGGAAAGCAGAAAAGTTCGAGTCAGGGCTCGAATCTCAAAAGGAAACTGGAAAGTTTAGATTTTGAAGGAAAGAAGACTTGAGTTAAAAACTCAAATCTTCAAAGGAAAGTTGGAAAGTTCGAGTCAGAGCTCGAATCTTAAAGGAAAATCTTTAATAAGAAGATTGTTTTTTTTGAAAATCGATAGTGCGAGCGCTGAGATTGAAAGTTTTGAGAATGGCCAGTTTGAGGACTGGATTATTTGACTTGCAATGAAAAAGACCATCATATTTAGATGTATGTGGTCTGATTTTCAGGATTAACCCCTTATCCTGAACGGGGATATGAATAGAAATTGGAAAATCATGGAAAATGATTCAGGTTTATCCCTTAACCTGAAGGGGAAGAAAATGGATGCAGAATTAATGCAAAATGAAATGCAAATGCACATGAAATGTAAATGAATGCAAAATTAGTGTAAGTGGGTGCATATACATGCAAAATGAGAGATTAGTTTAACTTGCCTGCATACAGGATGTTTTGAGGTAAAGATAGATTTTTCAAAAAAAATGCCCCAGTGTAACTAGGGAGGAAAATTTTGAATACAAAGAAGGATAATCGAGGAATAAGGTGATAGGCTTCTTGATTGAGAGACATCCTCAAGATCGTTCCTCACAAGAGACATATTGTGAAAAGGAAAGAGGCGCAAATAAAAGGGTGCCAAACTATTGTCAAATTTAATAATTTTATTGATGCTTAAAAATCGAGGAAAGGAAACAAAATTATATTATCCCTTTGAAATGATAAAAGTAAAATGAGAAGTGAGAAAGTGTTTGCACATGGGATCTTTAAAGTAAAAGGAGAATGTTATTTTGAAAGTGAGAAATTATTTTGGAAAGAAAATCAATTGCGAGGTTGATTTTAAGGAATGATCAGCGTGAGAGTTGATCTTTGAAAGGGGAATCAACACGAGGGTTGATTTTGAAGAGAGATCATCATGAGGGTTGATTTTGAAAATGAATTGGTTTAACACTAATTTTGGAAAAGAAAATCAACACAAGGGTTGATTTTAAAGATAATGGTTTGAAACCAATTTAAGAAAAAAAGATCACCGCGATGGTTGATTTTTGGAAAAGATTGAACCGAAATATTAAACTTTTGGGTGATCATAACGAAGATGTTTGTAGAAAATTTTCAAGAATTTCACGATTTTTGAAAAACCCTCATAGGTAATTTCATTTCTCTCATGAATGATGCTGGGATTGCCCCTCGTCTTGAAAAGAATGGGCAAAGAAGATTCTTCAAAACGAAAACAGGTGCCCTAATGGGGCAAAAGAAAGAAGTATTGGATGAAGAAAATTGACATTTTATTGATAAGCAGAACTGATAACAAAAAGACTGCATATTTATAAGCACTCGACCAAAAGGTTGCAAAAACTGGGTGGACTTGCTCCTACGAGGTGACTGACAAAACGAAAGGAAGAAAGCAGGAAACTTTAGCATCATCAATTTTCTGAATGATCTGGGAAAGGTTTGGTCAAGATGGCCATCTCGTCTTCTTCTTCATCTTCAGCCAGGAGGTTCTTGTCAATGCAATCCTGAACAATATTTTTGAAGACAAAACAATGATCGATGTCATGCCCCACTGCCCGATGAAATTTGCAAAACTGATTCTTGAACCTTCCCATGATGGTGGGAGGAGTTGTGGCCTTTGGGAGCTTCACTAATCCCTTAGTCAGCATGAATTCAAGGGCTTCTTCGAGTGTTTGTTTGAGAGGAGTGAACACACGATCATTACTCCAACCTTCACGCTTTATCTTTTCCTTTTGTGGAAAGTTGTGCTGAGATATCTTGCTATTCTGTCTTTCCTCTCGATCAGCATGGTTGCCCTTACTACCTTTGTTATCATTGCGGTTGATGTTGGCGGAGGAGGTGAAATTTGCCTTTTTCTTTGGATCTAGATTGTTCTTGACGAGGGTGATACCATCATAGACATCATTCTCCAACCCCATCTCGAGCCACTCGGCTCGTTCGGTAAGCTCTATGAAAGACTTGGAAGGAGAGGTGGAGATAAGACTTCTCAAAGGTTGCGAGAAGTTGTTCAGGATCAGCGATAAAGCATGTCTCTCTGATATAGGATCCCTCATTTTGTTGCAGGTCTCTCTCCATCTGCGAACGAAGTTCTTGGCTTTTTCACTATCTCCCTGCTTCAGATTACAGAGGTGATTTAACGTTGGTAGCGCTTCAGTATTGAACAGAAATCGCTCGATGAATAGATTGACCACCTTATCGAATTCTCGCAGCTCGATTGGATTGATATGCTTGGAGTACCACTTGGCGGCAGTGCCTTCTAAGCTACGGGGAAAACAGAGAAATAGGGCCCTATTGTCTCTCTTGAATTTGGAGCATTCGGCGAAGAACATGGCGAGGTGGGCTTTGGGATCACCAGAACCGTCGAACTTGATGAATTTACGAGGCAGATTTTCCAGATCTTCGTCTCCTTCTAGGCCATCATAGAAGTCCTCGCTAGTGAAGACTTTCTTGCCCTTGTCGCGGGCTTGCAGATCTTTAACCACTTTGGCCATTTCTCTGATCTATGTCTGCAAGAGCGCTTCTTGACCTTTTGATTTGTGACTCCTCCTTTGTTCTTGACTATGTTTCTGAAATGCCGGAGGTACCTCATATTCTTCATCGGTGTCTTCCTCTGATTGTGATTCATCTGAAATTTCTTCTGGCTGAACTTGCTTCTTGAAAGTCTTCTTATCCTTGTGCCCGTGGAACTTCTCTCTGAATGGATTCTTTTCTAAACTGGTCCCAGCCTGTTCACCCATTATTTTGTTCATCATCTTCTGGAACATAACATACATTTGTGGATCTATACCATCATCGTCTTGCTACTGCTCTTGACTTCCGGGGGGATCCATTTCTCCTTTTGAGGCTGAGGAGTGCTGTGGTGATGCGGTTCTTCTTCCTGACCTTGTTCTAACCATCAAATGTTGCAGATGCTCTCTGCAGGATAAAGTCTTGATTAGAACCTGAGGGAATTTTGGATTGAGAGGAAAATGATTATTGACGATATGATAGACAATTGGAAGAATATTCCATTACTAGGGATGGAATTGCCGCTGAAATCACGATAATTATGTTGTTATTCTTTGTAAGAGAAATAAACAACGAAAAATGTGCCTTGTTACCTAGGCGAGGTCGTCAACCATGAGGAAAACACCATTTTTGAAGGAAAGAGATATCTCTTGGAAAAACAATCCGCAAACGGATTTAGAATAAGGAGAAGGCAAGTGGGTAAACAATTTCCACCGCAATAATCAAGGTATGCACGAAGAAAATAAGATAAAGAATTTTGCAAATAGACAAAAGAATTGAAAATCCAATGAGAGAAAACATATGATTTTAAAAAATTGCAAGCAGGATGAAAATGCAGTTGAAAATTCGAGATCCAGTAGAACGGAAGAATGAATAAATCACCTGGAGTTTTGAAAGAAATTGGATATTTGGGAAAACCATCCAGGGTTTAAGAAAATAAAGAGAAAGGATGAGAAGATGGGTATTTGAAAATATTTTAAGAAAAATGTAAGAAAATAGAGGTAATATACAAACAATCACATCCTGCACAAACATTCATGCACATACAGCACTCCCTAAAAGGTTGACTCTAGATGCATCATTTTGAAAACAGCTGTAGGACCCTAATCCTAACTCTAGGTTCAGATTATCTTTGTCCAATCCAGTTATGCCAATATACCCGAATCAAAATCCGAAGTACGTGGCATATAATTTCATCTCCAGTTCTAAGGTAAGGTTTTCCAACATCCTTGAGCGCCTACCGATATACTTCGGATTGTGGCCCGCGGTACATGGCAGGAGGGCGTTAACCTAAATAAGTGGCCCAGTTGTGGGGCTCTGTCCCGAACTAGGGTTCTGGAAGAGAGCCCAGCAACGTGAAGACCGGGTAATGATAGGTAAAGGGGTTTGAAAAAATGATCACATGCAAGAAAAAGAGGGCTCTAAATCCTAAAGAGATAGATTTTTGAAAATCTTTGAAGAAGCATACATTGTTTGCATTCAGATCCTAAATTAAGGAGAGTTGTGTTTAGACCTAAGTCTATGTGAGCATGAAAATTTCTCCTCAATCTGATCCTACCAAACCATGCCTAAGCTATATGCAGTCAATGTCAACTAGGTCAGAATCTAGGCTCCTAGGTTCGCATGATATCAAAAGTAAAAGAGTTGACACTTTGTGAATATAATCTCGACAATTGAATTAAATTAAGCATAATTTTGATCATACAAGAACAGGTCCCATCACGGTCGCCAAACCTGTTATCATCGCAAAATTTTTCCCATCTTCCCTTCCTTGCGAAAGAGAGAGGAAAATGCTTTCGCGATTCAAACTTGACCGGATTTTGGAAATTGTTTTGAAATACTCACCTCCGTTTTGAAAATCGCGGGAAAATCCATGGGATAGGGCTCGACTTGTCAGTACAAGGTTCGACCGTTCCTGCCACCTTTAACAGGGGTAATCAAACCAAGGACCAAAAATTGTGCTTGACTTAGTAAAATTATCAGAATTGTGTTCTATCCTAAATGCACAGAGAATTCAGGCATGTGTTATGAGATTTTGAAAAATGTAAGTTGGAAAAAGATGATGTATGCTTAGAAAACATTTGGAGTTGAAAAGCATTTCTCAGGAAAAAGATGGAAATCAATCTCTTAGAAAACTCAGACGAAGAAGATTTGAAATCTTGAGAGAGTTTATAAAGATTTGGAAAACCATGAAGAAATGAGAATCTCGGGAAAATGGAAGAAATTCTTGAGAAAAGGTGAATATTTGAAAAGAAAACACTTGTCAGAAAAACTCGAACTTTGAGAATTTTCTTAGGAAAATGATGGAAAATTTATAGGAAAACTCATTGGAGAAAGAAATTCAAAACTTAGGAAATTGAAATTCTGATAATCTTGCCCTTGAAATATCTGAAAATCGATTTTGATTCTTGAGAAAGATGAGAAATTCCATTTGAAAAGAATCTTAAGAAAATAATATTTTCAAAGAAAATCACGGGAAAACTTGACTTGGGAAATCCAACTTCGAAAATCTTCATAGTTTCTTGAGGAATCGATTTCCATGAAGTGGAAAAGTTCTTGAGAAAATCATGAGAAAAACAGATGATATAGATGATTTGAATGAATGAATGCACTTTGAAAATATTTCTGAAAAATTTGTTGGAAAAATGTGTATTAAGCGAAAGTAAAGCCTTCACATATTCTGACTGTGGCCATGAATATGTTCAGAGTTTATTTGAGTTAATTCACAATATTCTGAAAACATTGGAAATATGATGTGCATTTTTAATAAGAGTGTAGGCTCAGTGTGACTAGTAGAAAGATGATGGATCTGGGTCTCGTCCATATTCTGACTAGGGCCGTAAATATGGACTCCACCGAGTTCATCAACTCTCTAAGAGTTGGTGCACGTGCCATTCGTGTACATCCATGGTGATTTTGCAAAATGAGATATATGAATCATAGAATCAGGCTATTGCAGGAATCAAACTACATGAGATGCATCCTAATCTAAGCAGTAAAGTAAATATTATTCCAAGTTTGATTATTACATCTCTGACATAAATCAAAATAAATGAAATAAACAAAATACATAGTGTAAAAGAATCAGCATCCTCCATATTTTCCTGCAAAATGAGATTTAGTACAAGATAACCAAGGAAATAGGTATATATATAATATATACAACGAAGATATACATGGTTATATCTAAATGCTTGAATTTGTGCTAAATGACATGTGATGATAAAGATGTATTTACAAAAAGAAAAGGAAAAAGAAAAATATATGTGAAAACAAATGCACATGAAGATATCCCTAGATATATATAAGTATATATATATCTATATATATACATATATATATATGTATATACATATATATATATATATATATACGTATAATGAGAAAATATACATAATAATTGAAATGGTTAAAATCAGAAAATACAGGGTATATACAGTTTCTGTAGGTGATTTCACAAAGCCGTAATTCCCAAATTATAATATAATTTCCATTAAAAATGGGTATGAAGCTTCCCTATATATTCATAATAAAGCAAATAAAAGATGGTCAAGAAATCATGAATGGATATGGATATATCCGTTCATGAACATGACCAATTATCAAGATTGGGTACCTGCAGAAGGAGAGATGGATAAGGATACAAAGGTGATCCTGTAAGTGATGGCTGTGAAGGGTCATAGGTGGAGGCTGTTAAGACACAACACAATGATAGCGCTGGATCGTACAAAGTATTGAAATATAAGCCTTGATGATGCTAGGGGTTAGAACCAGATGGATAAGGATGATGATGGTTGGGCATCAAAGGCAAGAAATAACAAAAAGGAGAAAAAAAATGATCAAAAGAATGCTGTCAAATGAAAACCATGCTGTAAAATGATTACAAGAATGTAAAACAACATACAGGACATTAAGAAAATGATCAAAAGAATGGAAAACAGGAAAATCGTGGAATGAAAGAAAGGAAATTGAAATTGTAGTCAAATGACAACAAGACATCGAAGCAACGATTGAAACAATACATCAAAAATTGTAAAAAAAAACAATACAAAACATAAATGTAGGCTGATGAAATCATACAGTCATTGATGTCCAGACATAGCTTCATCAAACAAAAATTTAGCATTAAGCTAAACAAAGCGTGATCTCATAATTCAGATGGTGACATCCAGCCATAGCTTCATCAAACAAGAATTTTAGCATTAAGCTATATAAAGCATAATCATATAAATCAAATGGTGATGTCCAGCCATAGCTTCATCAAACAGGAATTTTGCATTAAGCTAAGCATGATCTCATAACTCAGATGGTGATGTCCAGCCATAGCTTCATCAAACAGGAATTTAGCATTAAGCTAAACAAAAGCATGATCTCATAAATCAAATGGTGATGTCCAGCCATAGCTTCATCAAACAGGAATTTAGCATTAAGCTAAACAAAAGCATGATCACATAAATCAAATGGTGAATCGTAAGAAAAGCAAAGCCAAACCTATAGGCAGCAAGTGGGAGCCTTTCTTCTGCTGCTGGGCTGAATGAAATGGGGAAAACGTTGGGTTCTCTGCTGGATTGTGGACCTCCTGCAGCTTGTGGACTGAAAAAGGGGCAGCAGGAACCAGCTGGATCTCCTGTAACCAGCGATGAAGGGGCACTCTCCTACGGATGGGCTGTTGCTTCCTCTTTTGCTGGGCTGAAGAAGGGGCAGCAGGAACACGCTGGGTTGAAGGAAAGGTGGGCAGGAACACGTTGGATCTCCTGTTGGTGGGCTGAAGGAAGGATGGCAGGAACACATTGGATCTCCTGTTGGTGGGCTGAAGGAAGGATGGCAAGAACACGTTGGGTTGAAGGAAAGGTGGGCAGCAGCTGGCTTCTCCTCTGCTGCTGGGCTGAAGAAGATGATGGATAGCAGCCATTGGAGGTGAAAGGGGGCTCCACGCTGAGAAGGGAAAACCTGCAAAACCGAAAAAAAAAACCTTCAATCGGCTTCCTCTCTCCCTCCCTTTCATCGACCAGCTTTTCCCCTTTTTAAAAAC
Source organism: Nuphar pumila (assembly GCF_984573655.1). Lineage (NCBI taxonomy): Eukaryota > Viridiplantae > Streptophyta > Magnoliopsida > Nymphaeales > Nymphaeaceae > Nuphar > Nuphar pumila. Next base: position 65,204,854 of record NC_143264.1, on the reverse strand, counting down.
CTTCAGCCCCTTGAAGAAAACACAGCTTTGAGCTTCCGTTACGATTTTTGAAATTTCAAATTGAAACTTCAATGCTGCCATTTTCAAAAGGGCGCATATTGTATTTTTCAAAAAAAATTCATTTCATTTACCTAAGTTTTAGGTAAAATGAATTTTCTTTTATTTTTTTTTGAAGTTCGGCTGTGCCATTTAAGGCTGCATCCTTCCTAAAAAAAATATATGTAAACAAATCAATAAAAAGGAATAAAATAAAAAATGAGTATTGAAATAAATGAGTGGCTTTTATGGAAATGCCACCTCAACCTACTTTTAAAATCATTTTGGAAAATAAAGTTTTATTTTGTTTTTGGCAAATCTTTTATTTTTTATTGGGGTGCCACATGTGTGTGGGCCCACTAACTAAAAAAAAAATAAACAAATAACATTAAGAAATTAAAAAGATGAATTTGCAAATTGGTGCGATCTTCGGGTGGGTCCCGCTTGAAAATAAGAAACTTACCTGGGAATCTGAGTATGATGCTAGTTCAAAGGCGGGTCCCGCTCCATTTATTGGAAAATAAAACATAAGAAATAACCTCTTTTTTGGAATTTTTATAATACGAGATAAAACTTTGTTTGTTTTCAAGAATTTGGAAAAAATTGGTTTTTTCGGGCAAAATTATGGATAAAGGAGATACAAAAAATTTTGTAAAGAGATTTAAAATCTTTCTGTAAAAAGTTTTGAGATAAAATCAATATCCAAATATCCAGATTATTTTCCTTGAGAAAGACTTTTGTAATTCAAAGTCTTGGGGGTAAAATGGGAAAAATTGGTAATTTTGAATACCCAGGATTTTAGAAATCAATTTTGAAAAGTTTAAAAATCAAATCTGGATTGACAATTTTGAAAATCAGGAGTTCTGGATCTCAAACTGACATGCTGTGCAGTGAAATGATGCAAAGTGTTCATGCAATGCTATGCAAAGACATGTTCTATAAAATGTCATTCTGAATCTAGAATTGGGAATTCTAATTTCTTGTTAAGTATAGGATTTTGAAAATTTGCAGTTTGAAGATGTCTCTAAACCTAAATATAGAAATTTTGAGGCTCAAGAATGAAATTTTAGACTTTTTGCAAGGTTCAATATCAGAAAATGACCATTTTGCACTTCGTTGCTTCCAAAGAACTGAAATGTGATGATTGAGGGCGATGTCAGGGAGGTGAGTGAAAATTTGGGGTGTTTACAAGGAGATGGAGAGATGGGGTGTTCCACGCCCCCCCATAGCCGCCCACTCCTCCAATGCATGTTCACTTTTTAAAATCCAAAGAATTTCCCTCAAAAACGCCATTGAACAAGCTTTATTAAAGCCATTAAAGTTTATAAAATTTACAAGGGCTGCCCAAGGCTAGCCGCCCCATCCATCCACTCGTTTTCCACCATTTGAAAACTTCAAATTAATTGCAAAAAGACCATGGGGCGCCAGCCCCATGCTCCCCTTCTTGGAAATGCGCCCTTCATGATGAGCTCCAAGCCTCATCATGAGGCCTTGAATCAAGGGTTGGGCCAATAGAAGCCCTCCCTTTTTCCAAGTCATGCATCCTTTGCAAGAATGCCACCCAGCTGGTCAACTACTGACCAGCTGGTCCACCACGACCAAAATCGTCCTCGAGAGGGGCGCACAATGGGTTTGGGCCACCTCTAGTCGATCTGGATCTAAATCCAAAATCGCCAAATGCACTATATTCAAAACAATGCTTATTTAATGTTTTCAAAATGAAATTCGACTTCAATAAATCATTTATTTATTTTCATAATCTTAATTGACATGGAATGTTCATTGCTTCTTAAGAAGTTTCCCCTTCGTTTGCAAGAAATAGACTTATCACGACTTGCGTACAATCGTTAAGCAAATCTCGTAATTCACATGCACTGACGGGGTTTTTACGTCGTATAGGTCCCAAATTTGGGGACAAACTATACAAATACAATATAAACTTACCCTTAAAGTTTTAAAGGTTAATTCGTCTAGAATTAGGCTCTTCTTACTTACACACTGAACTTACGCGATTTTTGGGTCGCGCGCACAAAGCTAAAATACAAAGCATCATCAATTTATAGCTAATTACGTGATTCAACCTCATAACCATATGAAAGCATATATATCAGCTCAATGCAAACAGTAAATTCCTCAGAAAATTTCGTGGGTCTTACAATTGGTCCTGGTAGATGTTGAAGAAGTGAATTCCTAATCTCGCATACTACTTCTTGTGGTTCAAACCTCGTGCTGCACATGAATTGGTACACAGTAAATATCAATATAAAATATTTATAAGATATGCAATAATTGAAAACGAAATACTTACGGTCGATTATCGATATACACTATTCTAATGAGTCTTCTTGTGCCAGACTGAGAAGACCCTGCTTCCTGTGTTGGCTTTTGACTTGTGTGATCAATTGGTGTAGGTGGGTCGTGTACAAGTGAAACATCATCTGTAAAAAAATACGTTAGAAATTCTCAGAATGCGCATTTCAACTAATCAAGCATCTAATTAGTTAAATGATATACCTATCACTGGAGCCCGTGAAGATGAATGCTGGGCCTGGCTACTACTGGATGAACGAACACTGTAACCTCCATGAACCATATTCTAACAAATAACATATGTCATACAATGCATTCAAATAATTCGCATCAAGTATTACAATACATTCAAATCATTCGCATCAAGTATTGCAATACATTCAAATGATTCACAACAAGTATTATAATATATTTAAATAATTCAAATCATTCACATCAAATACAATACAACCCATTCATTCGCATCAAGTATTACAATACATTCAAGTTATTCACATCAAGTATTACAATAATTCAAGTCATTCACATCAAGTATTACAATACATTCAAGTCACTCACATCAAGTATCGCAATGCATTCAAATCATTCATATCAGGTATTGCAATGCATTCAAATCAATCACATTAGGTATTGCAATGCATTCAAATCATTCACATTAGGTATTGCAATGCATTCAAATAATTCAAATAATTTACATCAAGTATTGCAATACAGCCCATTCATTCACATCAAGTATTGCAATAGAACTCATTCATCCGCATCATGTATTATAATACATTCAAGTCATTCACATCAAGTATTACAATGCATTCAAGTCATTCACATCAAGTATTACAATGCATTAAAGTGATTCACATCAAGTATTATTGCAATGCATTCAAATCATTCACATCAAGTATTGCAATGCATTCAAATCATTCGCATCAAGTATTACAATACATTCAAATAATTCAAATCATTCACATCAAGTATTACAATACATTCAAATAATTCAAATCATTCACATCAAGTATTGCAATGCATTCAAATCATTCGTATCAAGTATTACAATACATTCAAATAATTCAAATCATTCACATCAAGTATTGCAATACAACTCATTCATTTGCATCAAGTATTACAATACATTCAAATAATTTAAATAATTCACATCAAGTATTGCAATACAACTCATTCATTCTTATCAAGTATTACAATACATTCAAATAATTCAAATCATTCACATCAAGTATTGCAATGCATTCAAATCATTTGTATCAAGTATTACAATACATTCAAATAATTCAAATCATTCACATCAAGTATTGCAATACAACTCATTCATTCGCATCAAGTATTACAATACATTCAAATCATTCAAATCATTCACATCAAGTATTGCAATACAACTCATTCATTCGCATCAAGTATTACAATACATTCAAATAATTCAAATCATTCACATCAAGTATTGCAATGCATTCAAATAAAGGTTTATATTACAAGATTTTGCTCACTAGCTTGAGAATTCTTTCTCGTCACTTGTTTGACTTTCATATTCTTCTTCTTCTTCATTGTTTACCCATCCACTTGGTATATCATTTGGATCACATTCTTCTATGAATGTTTTATCGGCCAATAGAGATATGACATGCATATCATGCGCAACATCGTGACAATAAGCGAAGTCATAGATATCATCCGATTTATAGTAATCATTGTCTTCAACTAACTTGACTTCCTGTAACTGATCATACTCAGGGTATAGTTTGGACTTCACCTTGCAAACTGCCCACCATTCATTTCTATCTGACTTTTTTATACTCGGATATGAAGTATAATAAACCCGTTGAGCTTGTGAGGCTAATATGAATGGTTCATATGTTCCAAACCTTGATTTATGATTCACCTCCACAATGCCTGAAACTTTGTCGAGTCTTGTTGCAGTTGGATCAAACCAATGACACTTGAATAAAGTTACCCTATTATTTATGCCTAAGTGAGTCAACTCCATTATTTCCTCTATAACACCGTAGTAATCATGTTCATTTTCACCGTAGCTGCTACCCTTGACACACACGCCACTATTTATCATTGATTTGTTTATGGTGTAATATTTTGTATGAAATCGATAACCATTTACGATGTACCCGTTATAGCATTGCACAACTTTGGTCGGACCATTTTATAAATCACATATTCCTTGATCTTTAACATCACCATAGCGGACCTATGCACAAACATAAACAATGATTGTGATCACGACCAATTAAGTAACTTAGTGTTGTTTACAAGTACAAAATTTATGTTAGCGTCTTTACCAACTGTTTCAACCACTCCACAAACTTAGTTTCACGTTCTTTTTGTACTTCTGCATCAGTGAGATGTGAAACTTCTCTTTGCAACTCCAGATCAAATCGTCCGCAAACCACAAATACTTAGATTATCAAACCATGTATGCACATATAGAATATAAAAGGATTTATAATTGTGTTGCATCTACATATACTTACTCGATGTATGGGTCGATCGTTGAGCAATTAAAAAGAATATAGATGTGTTTTGCGTCTTGCTCTCGATCTGTCAAGAGCCTTGATCGGCAACTACCAAATGCATGCCCAAGTGGTTGAAATATCGACAGCTTGTCAGCTACAGTTACTTGTTCTCCATCTTCGTTACGGGGCGGGCATGTGTAACATGTTGGAATGTGAGGTTCAAAGTACATAGATGAGAAATTTGAAATCTCTTCTAAAGTGTACGCCTCACAAATAGAGCCTTCTACTCTTGCTTTATTATGAACCTTTTTTTTGAGGTCAAGCATGCATCTGGCAAAAATATACATTTCAAATTTTAAATATATGTCATTAAAGACACAAATATAAAAAAATATATATCTTTCAAATGAGTACATCCATCGATATTGCACAGGGCCACCAACCCTTAATTCATATGGCAAATGTATGATCAAATGTTCCATAACATCGAAAAATGCTGGCGAAATATCTTTTCTAGCAAACAAACAGTGGTGATGATAGAGTCCTCGAGATTCTTTACATCAGATACTACGACTTCTAATGCGTACAATGTTCTAAAAAATCTACTCAACTCAGACAATACCCCGCATATAGGTTTGTCTAACATATCATGGAATGTCAGGGGTATCAATCGTTGCACAAAGATATAACAATCATGGCTCTTCAACCCATATAACTGTTCATCGTCAATCTTCACAGCCCGAGCAATGCTAGAGACATATCCATCTGAAAATCTCAATTGTCTCAATCATTGACATACATGTTTTATTTTTTCAGGTCCAAGCACGTACTTTGCCTTTGGTTTCAGTACTTTGCCATTATACTCTTTGAGTTCCAATTCTGGTCTTTTATATATTACTTTTAAATCCATACGGGCTTTCGGATTACCCTTCATTTTTCCTTTAACATTCATTACTATATTGAACACATTATCAAACACATTTTTCTCCACATGCATCACATCCAAATTATGTTGTATTAATAGGGTCGGACAATACGGTAGTTCCCAAAAAATAGATTTCTTCGTCCAATTGTGATCCTTCCCAAATCCACGGAAGGGTGTAGGACTGCAGGCATCTGTTAATACATCTGGAAAGTATCACAATCTTCTTAGAATCTCTATGCCAGACAATCTTGTGGATGGACCTTCCATTTCAGTTGTGCCTGCTTTAAACACATTCTTTTGTCGTCGAAACGGATGGCCGCTGGGTAGAAATCAACGATGACACTCAGACCAGCAAGCCTTCCTTCCATGCGTCAATCTAAAAGCTTTGGAATTCTCTATGTAGTACGGACATGACAACCTCCCATGTGTGCTCCAACCAGATAGCATACCATATGCAGGGAAGTCACTGATTGTCCATAGAACATCGACCTTCATGTTGAAATTTTGTTTTTTGTGTGCATCATACGTGGTAACACCGTCATCCCACAATACTTTTAGTTCATCAATCAATGACCTTAAATATACATCAAGATTTTGGCCAGGTGAGATTGGACCAGTGATCAATAGAGACAAGAAAAGATTTGGATGTTTCATACACAAGCTTGGTGAAAGGTTGTATGGAGTTACAAATACTAGTCAGCATGAGTATGGAGTTGATCTACCCCCAAATGGATTAAATTCATCTGTATATAGACCGAGACTAACATTTCGCACTTCCATTGCAAAGTTCTGATGAGTACGATCAAAGTGCTTCCAAGCTTCAGCATCAACAGGATGCGTGATCTTGTTTTCATCGTGTCGAACTTTATTTGCATGCCATCTCATGTGTTTAGCTGTCCTTGAAGACATATACAATCGTTGCAATCTAAGAGTGATAGGAAAGTAGCGGAACGACTTGTATAAAACTTCCTTTGATCTCGTGTTATCATTGCCTCTTGTCTTTGGCTTGAACCAAGGATGCCTAGATGACAGACATGATATGTTGTTTTCCTGCTCCTTGAAATACAACATACAGTGAATTAGACAAGCATCAATCTTTTTGTACCCCATACCTAGAGCGTTGACCATAACTTTCGCACGATAGAAATTTTATGTAAATTTCTCATCTTTGGGCAACATACTTTTCACAATCATGCACAAACGGTCAAAACATGATTGACTCAAATTATAATCGGACTTCAAATTCATTAGTTGAAGAACTGCAGACAAGATAGTGTGACTCTTGCAACCGCTCCAAAGCGGCTCATCAGCATCTCTAAGTAAATCATAAAATCTACTAGCTGCATCGTTTGGTGATTCTTCATCTACGGCAGTTCTTACATCACTAGGACTCATAGCAGAACCCAGTTCTGTTCCTGCGACATCAAATATCAAATCTATATATGAATTATCGTGCACCACATTCACCCATGCATCAAAATTGTTTCTAAATTCTTCTCCATGAAACATCTAATTCTGATAATCACTCACAAAACCCTTCCTGTATAGGTGATGTCTAACGCCATGAGGTTCTACAAATCGATTATTCTTACAAATCTTGCAGGGACACCTAATCCGACCTGTGGGATCCACTGTACTGACACTTGTCGTTGCAAATTCAATAAAACTTTCAACACCATCCATATATTTATGCGATAACTCATTGTCCACTATCCTACGGTAAATCCATTCACGGTTTGCAGTCATTTTCTTATGATGTTACGAATAATAACCTAACCAATTAAAAGAGAACCATCAAAATGCTATGATGAAGAAAATATCAAATTTATCATGCAATATATGATGTCATACAATAACAAGAATTATGATGCATGCATTGATAACTTAATATTTTCATATGCAGACTATTAATGACACGATACAATCATTTGAAGCATGCTTTCATTATACAATTTCACGTGGAAGCCATAATCAAATTGAAAGTAACTACATGCAAGCATGAATACAATTACATCAAACATTGCAATACATTGTAATCATTCATATCAAACAAATGGCAAACATGTACCTGCAACAAACACACTTCAATATTCCACTAACTACTACCATGCCTAGCATGAACTCCGTACTCAAAAAATAAGAACACTTCCATATTCATACATTAAAATCATGCTCAGCATGATCTCCGAACTCCAACAAAGCAACCCTAAATATCAACAACTAAGTGAGTGTGTGAACAATAAAGTGTTACATCTAATAAATTAAATAACATGTGATACGCTTGCATCACTTACTCACCACGGGTATTTACATGATTTGCATTGTTTTTGTCACTTACTTACCATGGGTGACTGAGCACAAGCTGGTTCCGTTGAGAAATTTGCACAAAAAAACACTGTTCTAAAATGAAGTCACAAAAAAAATCGAGGCAAATGAAAACATTTTGCATAGGCCTTGAGAAGCCCAGTACCCAATGACCTACCGAAACCGCAGAGGGTCGACCCCCCGCAGAAACACAAGGGGTCGACCCCCTGCCGAAAACCGCAAGGGGTTAACCCTCTGCCGGAACAGGCAGGGGGTCGACCCCCTGCCGGAAAGGCAAGGGGTTAACCCCCTGCCGGAAAGGCAGGGGGTTAATTCCCTGTATTTTCGGCAGGGGGTCGACCTCCTGCCGGAAAAAGCAGGGGACCGACCCCCTGTCGGAAAACACGGGGGGGGGGGGGGGGGGGGGGGGGGGGCACCCTTAATACCTGTCTCCGGGCGGCGGCGAACGGCGGGGCCTACGGACGGCGGACGGTGGGGCCGGCGAACGACGGACGACGGGAGTGGGAGCAGCGAAAGAAGAAAAGTAAAAGCGGTCTGGGATTGGGTTTGCGCGACAATTCACGACGGCTTAGCGACAGATTAATTATGTCGCTAAGCCGCCATAAATCAAATTTACAAACATAGCGACGGAATATGTTTCGTCGCTAATTAGCGACAGAAAATCTTAAAAAGAGGCATTAGGTTTATCCCTTAACCCAATTTGCATTTTAAAAAGGTCAAAAGTCAACAAAACCACGTGACATTCATCCAAAATGCAAACAGACAATCACGATGTCAACATGAGCAAAAACACTCATGTTCAGCATGACCTGATCTGCGCCCAGTGGGACGGAGCCCCATTTTCCCCCTATCCACTGCCTTCCCTACCCCAAGAAATTCTTACAATAGTACCATTTTAGTGATCAATTAATGTTCAATTCTTATTTCTTTTACCATATTGGGGCATCTTTTATTGTTAAAATTACATTTACACTTCAAAATATTCTTTTGTTATCAAATTCCCATTCTTTTCAGGATGAGGGGCAATCCCGACAATCATCCATGAGAGAAATGATATTACCTATGAGGGTTTTTCAAAAATCACAAAAATCAGAAAAATTTCTGCAAGATCTTCGTCATGATCACCAAAAATTCAAAATTTTGATCCTATCTTTTTCAAAATCAACCAGCGTGTTGATCCTCCTTTTCAAAATCGGTTTTAAACCATTGTTTTCAAAGAATCGACCCTCATGATGATCTTTCTTCAAAAATCAACCCTCGTGTTGATTCTTCTTCAAAGATCAGCTCTCATGTTGACCATTCCTCAAAATCAACCTCACAGTTGATCCTCTTTTCAAAATTGATTTTCTCATAAACATTCTCATCTCATTTTAAAGATCATACATGCAGGCGGGATCCAACAAATTCTTTTCCTTAATCAACTCTTTTCATTTATCAATTTTTATCAGTCTTATCAATTTTTATTCATCTTTATCAATTTTGTCTATTTTTTGATTTTATTAATTTTCTTGTCAATTCTTATACCGTTTCAAGTTAAGAGATAAACCTGATGGCTCTTTCCCATGAGATATTCCTTTCCTTTTTTTATTTTAAAAAGCTCAAAAGTCAATAAAACCACGTGGCATTCATCCAAAATGCAATCAGACATCCACGATGTCAGCATAAGCAAAAACGCTCATGTTCAGCATGACCTAATCTGAGCCCGGCGGGATGGGGGCCCATTTTCCCCTATCCACTGCCTTCCCTACCCCCAAGAAATTCTTACAATAGTACCATTTTAGTGATCAATTAATGTAAGCGTTAAATATTGTTCAATGCTTGACTTTCAAGTTATATTTTATGTGCATCAAAAGAAAGCCGAGAATGACCTGATAAGAAAATGGATGTAATGGTACCTTAAGCATTTATAATGACCTATTGTTTAATTATGTCAAATTTTTATTATTATTTTAGGATAATAATACTGACAACAGAAGTCAATGCTCCATGATTAAGACTGTTGAGTGATCCAGGTGGATTCAGTAGTAATTCAGACCAATTGAGTCAACATCTGAGTCCAGGAATGGAGCCAACCATCACATACAACTTCAACAACGCATGACTTTGTCATCCAGTACGTATTGGCTATTGATGCTCTTTGTGTCATTGAAAAGCTTAATTCGAAAGCTACCTTGTAACCCATTCGGGCTCATTCAGTGAGTTAAACAGGCGGGCCAAAGTTTTACATAAAAAAAAATTCAAATACCCATCAATTTTTCTCTCTATTTCACGTGCACACCAAACGGTTTTCAATTTTCCCACCCAAAGTTCATTTCTGATCTCGAAAAAATAAGGGAAAGACTCCCTCTCTTTCTCTTTCTGTTAACTGCACCGTACACCCACGTATATTACAATCCTCATCAAAATCCATTGAGTCAGAAACAATAAAAAGTAAAAATTAGATCAGTAAAAAAATCCAATGTCAAAATCGAGGATGGAGAATGTCAAATCAAAATTACCTAGTTCATAAGCCTCTCAAGATCAAATTGCCATTTGAGGCTTGGAGTTTTACACCTATCGAGATGAGTCAGCAGTAACCACAATTAATTGTAAAAAACTGCTTTCTTTCAAAAAAAAAATCTAAAAAACTTTATTTTTCATCAGTATAGACTGAAAGGTAGGACTGCACAACCAGCCACCAGCTCCGCTCAGGTTCGACTCAGACTCGTTCGAGTAAATAAACGAACCGAGCTTGATTAATCTCGATTAGCCCGATTAGGCTCGATTAATAGTGTCATATGGGGATCACTTTTAGGATATGTATACTTTTTGTTAGCTAATAAACATAGGATTTTCCTTTTAGCCAGGTCGTTAACGTCTTTGCGTGCATTTGTGAGGTCCTGGATTCAAATTCTGCCCTCTAAGCAACTTTATTCCTTTTTTTATGTAATTTAATGCCAGCTCCAGCAGAGCCGATCCAGGCTCGAGCTTTCAGCTTGAGTCGAGCCAAGTTTTTTTATCCTGAGCTCGCTCATGTGCACGCACCCCTAATGCAAGGTAGGCGTCTTTTTGACTTTTTTGAAGCTTAGGTGTATTTTTGAATTATCCCAAAAGTTGATGCCAATTTTAAAAAAATTCCAAACTAAATTTAATAGGCTATTAATATTCAATGAATTGAAATTTAATCCCCCAGGTGTTAACCCCGTCGTCTTAGGTTCGACTCCCACCGAGTGTGCAGGTGCCTTTCATTGGTGGGCATCGTAAGGGCTTGGGTGTCCATGATCCCATCCGGAGATTAGCTGATTTGGCAGGAAAGTTCGTCGTAAAAAAAAAAAGAAATTTAATCCCCCAGCATTATTCAATAAAAAAAATGAACTAAAATAAAAACTTATGACAAAATGAGTCCTTCCCGATTTATTGGTTAGGTACAGTCTTCATCGGAATGAATGCAGGCTCTATAGATAATATTTAAGTGGAGACCTACGGCCATCTACCATGTGCAGTCTCGGCTACAACAGTTGTTGAGCATGATGTGGTTTGGTGGGTTTGAAAAAAAGACTCAAAGCAACCATTTACTGTGTCCTTTTTACTCTATTTTTCACACTGATTTCATCTCTAGCTAGTTGTTCTGTCTCTATCTGTTTGAGATCGGGTAAAAAAGCTAAGATGTGGCCTCTACGCAAAGAAAGAAGGGCAATAATGCTTTGATGCCTTCCAGCTTCATATCAACGAGAACTTAGAGTTTTGATTAGCGGCCAACCAATAGTGGATGATGCCTTTTAGACATTTAGATTTCTATGCGATCCTGAACACAGACCATGTACTCGAGATGGGTTGATTCAGTGAGTTTGTGATAGCCTCACGGAGGGCGCGCAGTCTCCTGTAGCCACCACTGCTCGAATCAAAAGCGACGCCTTCCCCAGGGGTTATCGTCCCATTGAATAATCAAAGCATCGTGGTCAGACACAGAACAAGGCAATGTGTAACCATGGTTCTCGGAAATGATTTCCAAGAGGGAGCATGTTACAAGGACTCAATCCAATTTTCGTAGGCAAGGACACAAGTGTTTGTTCGACCATGAACATGGCTCACCACCTAAAGCGAGGTTAACAAGGCCGTTTCGAGCAATGAAGTTGTGAAAAGCTTGTGCATCCCAAAAGCATATTGGTTTGTTGGATTCAGATTCAGACAGAATTGTGTTACAGTAATCGGTCAATATTACGGCTAGTTGTGTGGTGGCCAGTAAACAATCCAATCAAGGCTCCTCTGGGATAAGTGTACAGTACACCATATAATCATTATAGAAAGATTAGCCTCAGAAGTTAGGTAGCCACAATAAAATTAAGAACTTGATTCTAAAGTGTGCGTATATATATATATGGGGTGCATCTATTTTTGTACTAAACCACTATATCTGATTGTTGAACAATCTTTATTTCCATAAATTTAACCTCTAACAGCAAAAAATAAACTCTTGCATTAAATGTTAAATTTACTACTTTTCATGTGTGACTCCGACATGAGGTTTTGGGCCATTTTTACACCATCCTCATTTTCATGAATTGAGAGCCATCGATTTTCCGCTGCTTTAGAAATCAAATAATGTGGTGTGCTAAATTTGACTAAACCTACCAACATAATAAACAAACCATACTGAACAGACTTATACGGTTAGATTCAACATTTGGTGGTGAAATTCATACAAACAGCGAGCAAATTAAGTGACCATGTTCTCGGTGAGGGTTCCTTCGTCATAAAAAAAAAAAAGAGTATGCACCTAAGAGATATGACTCTTAACAAGGTCCCCACAAATTTTCTAAGCAGATTCAAGCACAACATTTCTTTTCAGAGAAGCAGAGTACAACCTCAACATTACATAGCACACTGGCCATGCACACATTAAGGGTTTATTGCATATATCACTATTACTTTTTTATTCGTCATGCAGTAGTATGATTGGATACAAGGGCTTAAGACCAGTCCTCCTAGTTGTGCTTCTCTTCAACATTAGGCTTATTCACTGGTGCAGCTTGGTTTTGGACGTACTGTTGCTCATCTGCAGGTGGGTAGCGAGGGTAACGAGGGTGGTGGTAGTAGGGAGGGCGGTGGTAGTAGGGAGGGCGATGGTAGTAGGGAGGCCGCCCTCCGTAATAATGGTCGACCTCATCAACCGACTCATCCTGCTCTAGCTCCTCTGGGTTGGCCGTGGTAGGAGGGTAGCGTGGGTGCCCTGGTGGGTGGTAAGGGTGATATGGCCTTGGTGGGAAGTGAGGGAATGGGCGGGGCCGAGGATGGAAAAAGAGGCCAGCCTCATTCTCATCCTCTGCATGAGTCAGGGTGGCAAGAGCCAAAAAAGCAGCAAGCAGGAAGAGGGAGCGACTGAGGAAAGCCATTGCTGTGCTTAGGATTAAGATGATGGTGTATATCACACAGAAGCACCTATTTATAGCATTGCTTCAGGGGTGTTTTAGACATAAAATCACAGCAGGGATGTAAATCCAGTAAAGCAAGTAGGTGGCATCAATAAATGAAGGGCCAGTGCCGGATTCAATAGGATTGAATATATGATGGAATCCATCATATTTCGAATGATGGGTTCAGTGCATAGTGACAAACGTTTTTATCGGCAATTTTTCGTTTTTGAAAAACTCGCGAGAAATTGAAAAAATTCCATAAATCTCGCATTTTTGGAAAATCTCAGCAATAAAAAAATAAATTAAAAAATATAAAAAATAATTTTTATAAGAAAATATTAATAAAAATTATTTAACAATAAAAGTACATGATTTTTTTTGCGATAAATAGTCGGTTATAACATAAATATCATGTTTAAATCGTGGTATTTAAGTGTTTTTCATAAATCTCACAATATTTTGAAAATCTCGTGAGAAATTTCCGTTTTAAACTTTCAGACAATTTCTCACGATATTACCGTGAGATTTTTGTAAATCTCGGGATATTTGTCACACTAGTTTAGTATTCGTGTGGTGCTCTTTTTTTGAAAAAGGCTCACCTCTCACTAAAAATAATTAAAAAAACAAGCCAAGTGGCTAAGCTAGGCTGATAATGTGCCCGAGTGTACCTTTAGGTCTTGTTTGGTAGCGCATTGCACAGGATGCCACAACTCTCAAGAACACTGTTGCTAACAACAGTTGGATACGGTGGACGCTCTAAACATCATCCTCTTTGTTCTTATTTAGGACTCAACACCATTCCACCTCCTATTACACTGAGAACATGGACGAGGAGAACGATGTTGAGTAAAAAAAAATCAACTGGAGGTGGGGTGTCTAACCCAACCCTCTCATTCTCCCCGTTTTCTATCCTTCTCTCTTGTGGACTGACTGGCAAAAAAGCCAACAAGAAAAAAACCAAATCAATAAAAATCAAAGAAAAACCTCTAATCAATGAAAATAAAAAAACCTTAATAAATAAAAATAAAAAAAATACCATAATCAATGAAAATCAAAGAAAAACTTAATCAATAAAAATTAAAAGAAAAAATTTTTAATCAAAGAAAAAATCCTAAAACATAATCAATGAAAATCAAAGAAAAATCCTACATAATAAAAAAAACTAATGAAAGAATAAAAAACTAAGAAGAAGAAGAAAGAAGTGTGTGTGAGAGAGAAACGAAGACGAAAGGAAAGAAAGAAAAGAAAGAGAGAGAGAGCTCCTCGCTAGCCTCTTCGATAGCCTCACCGTTTTTCTTCCTGTTTCACTAACACTGTCTTATTTGTTAGAAAAACCAATGTAGGGATTGTCATTCTGCTCTTATATGTGGATGATATGCTTATAATCGAAAGTGATTCTAAAGGGGTTAAAAGCATAAAATCAATTTTGAAGGATAGGTTTGAAATGTCTGATTTGGGATTTCTAACTTATTTTTTGGGTATTGAAGTAGCTTACTCTCATAGAGGGTATTTTTTATCTCAAACTAAGCTTGCTTCTAAGATTATTGACCGCTCAGGTATTACAGATGATAAGGTTTATGAAACTCCTACTATAGTAGGAGCCAAAATGAAGATTGATGATGGTATTCCTCTCTCCGATCCTTGATTTTCATTGATTAGAGCTTTAATCAAATATCTTTAATTATGATTTTAGATATTTAATTTTAAGATTTTTTTTATTTGATTAGGGTTTAGAATCAAATTTTTATATTTAATTTTATTAGGGTTATATATATATATTTTTACAGTTTATATATGATTTATTTTCTTGTAGTTTAGGATTTTTTGGTTTATTTATGATTTATTTTCTTGCATTTTAGGGTTTAATGATTTATTTATGGTTTTTGCATTTGTATATAAAAAATATGAATTTTTATTTTTTCTCAAATTACTCAAAATTTATATATTTTTATCATACTTGGATTATGTTTGAGATCCATATTTGGGTCTAAAATCCATAATTTTTTGATAAACTTTCATAATTAGATCCAATATGACACCGACTAAAGTTTCTATATATCAAAAAATATGATTACTTATTTTTATCAAATTATTCAAATTTTAAACATATTTTAGATTTTAGATCTAAATCTGCGATTTATATTCAAAGTTAAAATCAATAATAAACATGTTAAAACACTCGTATGGTTGAGCGAATCAAATGGTATGATTCAAAATGAAGTTATCCGACCTATTATCTATATGTATTCATGTTGTTCGCATATCGTAAAACAAATACAACTTTTGAGGATGGTCGAAACAAGCATTGGATGAATTACCGTTGTTACAAAACAAACACAACTTATATTCTGTCTATTTTGTTTGTTCATTTTGTCCAATCTTAGACAAGCCAGCAAACATACCCTTAATACCCTTAATGAGCAGCCTAAGTTTGGCTTGTTTACCAGCCCAATGTTCCTTCTATATATATATATATATATATATATATATATATATATATATATATATATATATATATATATATATATATATATATATAGAGAGAGAGAGAGAGAGAGAGAGAGAGAGAGAGACTATAATTAAGTGTTTTTTGGTCCTTTGCTATTTCCTCCAAGGGGCAGGGCAACTTGTCAGGAAGCAGCAGCTAGGGCACGTCACCTTGTATTGGGGGCGTTTTCAAATCCCAATGATATCTTGTATAACTAGTATGAGTCTGCCTAACCCCATCTTGCCTTTCAAATCCTTAGAGGCCCCAATACCAAATGATGACACGTGGTGGCAACTACCTGGCCACCCAAATTGGGTAGCGGTAGCATTTCAACCGACTTCTCCTTATTTATTGCACTTGATTTGCCCTCATGTCATCCCTATCTTCATACCCCTCAATTGAATTTCATTGATGCAAGTCGTTTTTATCAGATCAGACTCCATACATGTGATGTGCATCATTCATTTAGTGAAGATCGTCGTTTAAGTCACCCAAATCCGACTTATATACATGATTTTTTTGCAATTCGAAAATCAACGGTTGATAAAACATGAAATTTTGTAATTTAAAAAATCATTTTTTTTCATTGAACTATGAACATGGGTGATGACATAGGGGATGAGTGGAACCTAACTCCTTTCTCTCTTATCAGCCATCTTAATTGCAGCGTACGAAATGCATGGCAATGGTGAGCAGATCCGGCACATGCCGTGCTGTGTCACCAATATTGGAAGAACATAATATGTTTTTAAAGGCAGTAATAAAAGTGACATTTTAGTACCCATTTTAGACAGCCAAACATTTTCAAAATGTTCTGATGTTATCATTTGGAAGAGAATATCATAGTATTTGTATGATACTTACTTTTAATTTGGCTATATCTTGAGAAACATTGTCTATTTGTTTTGTTTTTTAAATAATTTTCCTAATTTTCTGATAGCTTCCTGATAAATTTGTGAGAATAGAAGATTCAGTTCTTCAAGAGAAGTTAGCTGACGTTATTTTGATGTTTCAAATTTTTGTCACGATCCGTCCATACATGTTAGTTGGAGCTCTTCATCGCCAACAATGGATGTTTATACAAAACACAAAAATCTATATATTTTCATGTAGTAATAGAAATAATGTCATATGCCTTTAAAGAAAAAGACAAAGCCACAGTAGTGGACCCTAGATGTTGAAGGCCACTTATCATGTTAGTTTTTGTATATTTATGGCAGAAGGGATACAAGGGACCCTAGATGTTGAAATTTACTGATTCTCACTATTTCCTTTTTGAAACTTTACTCCATTTTCTTGTGAAAGGGTTATGGTATGAGGGTTCAGATGAGTTGCGCAGTTGGAACTGGAAAAAAAAGTGTGGCTCCAAGGAAAACCAAAAACATTCACAAGTTGTCTTTTGTTGAGTCGAACTTGGGATGAAGGGCATGAAACAGAGATGGAGGCGGGGATGAAGGTTAAAATCTATCCCCGTGCGGGGATGGACTTAAGCTTTTCCCCGCCCTGCCCCGTCCCCATCCCAATCCTGGCCTCTCCTCGCCCCGCCCCGCTCCGTCCACTACAAGAAAATTGTTAATTAGCGACGGAAATTAGCGACGGATTTTTCCCGTCGCTACTTAGCGACAGATTAGCTAGAGATAGAATCTGTCGCTAATTTGCGACGGATTAGCGAGGAAACGACTTTTATCGCTAATCTGTCGCTACTTAGCGACGGATTAGCGACTGCATGTTTTTGTCGCTACATTTGATTACAAGAACACCATTTTAGCGACGGATTTAGAGAGGGAACTCTGTCGTCGCTACTCCGTCGCTAATTAGCGACGGAGTAGCGACAGAATATATTCCGTCGCTTTTTTGGTATTTGGGTTTCGCGACAGCTTCGCGACGGAATTTTTCCGTCGCTAAGCCGTCGCTAAATGTCGCGTAAATCCCTAATCCCATCCCTCTTTCTCTTTTCCCTGTTTCGCTGTATTGCTCCCTCCCGCCGCCCGTCGGCTCTCGCCACCGCCGCTCGCCAGCCGCCGCTCCCCGTCCACCGCTCGCCAGCCGGCGCTCGCCAGCTGCTGCTCCCCGTCAACCTCCCGCCACCGTCCGGCGAAGCGCAGGTAATATTCTTCTTCTTCTTCTTCTTCTTCTTCTTCTTCTAAACGCAGGGGGTACGCCCCTTCCCTGCCGGAAACGGAGGGGGTTTAACCCCCTGCCGTGCTTTCCGGCAGGGGGGGTCGACCCCCTGCGTTTCCGGCAAGGGGGGTCGACCCCCTGTCGGAAAGGCATGGGGGGTCGACCCCCTGCCGGAAACGCATGGGGGGTCGACCCCCTGCCGGAAACGCATGGGGGGTCGACCCCCCTGCCGTAAAGGCACGGCAGGGGGTCAACCCCTCATGCCGGAACTGCCTTTCCGGCAGGGGGTTTAACCCCCTTCCCTGTTTTGAAAAGAATTTTTGTCGGCTGGGCCGGCTATGGCCCTGTCATAGGCTCGCCTAGCACCCAGCCGACTGGGTGCTGGGCCTGGCGCACCTGCCAGCATGCTGGCAGTCAGCCGAGTGCTACTCGGCTGGCTGCCAGCCAGCCAACAGCCACCAACGTGAATAAAAAGATTTTTTTTTTTTGAAATAAAGGGATCATACCCAGCCGATCACTCGGCTGGGCCAACAACGAGGGTTCACGGCTTGACTTCGGCTGGTCTGTCAGCCGACACCCATACCACATCGATCGTGCCATGGATTTCTTTTTGAAAAAAAAAATGAAAAACAAGGAAAAATATCAATATAACATAGTGGATTCGTAGATCCACTGATTCGCCATGGATTTCCATCAAAACATGCATGGAAATCCTACCTCTACCCAATTTCTCAAACGTTTCACATAAGAAAATACTCGTACCTTGAGAGAAAAACGCGAAAAGGGGCTGTGGAAGGGAGCTTGGCTGAGCACAAGGCCTCCAACCTTCTTAGTCTATCTCTTTCTCTTCCACTCGGCTGGGTTTAACAAAAATTTGTTATGAGATACCTACGTTGCCTATGTGATCTGTTTTGAAAAGAATTTTTGTTATGGATACCTATGCTGCCCATGTGATCTCTTTTCTAAAAAAAAAAAGTTATTATGTGATCCCTATGTTGTCCATGTGATTAGCTTGAAAAAAAAATTGTAATATGTGTATATAAGATGTCCATATGGTTTTAAGTGTAGTTTGCATATATGTTGTCCATATGGATTTTAAGTTGAATTTTTTTTTGTAATGTATATATACAAGTTGTCCATGTTGTTCAATTTGTTAGTTTGTTAATGTCTACTGGTAGTTAGTTTTACTTCAATTTGTTTTCTTGAAATCTGGTTAGTTAGAGTATTTCAATCTATTGGTCTTTTATAATTATATTTTTCTTAGATAGATTGGTATTTAATGTTCTCACAATCAGTTAGTTAGATTAGGGCTATTTGAATTCTTTATGATAGTGGTGGTTAAACGGAGTTCACATCTTTTCTAGTAAACTAATTGATTGATTTACTATTCCTTTGCTAAGTAGTTCAGATTAGAAATTGTCTATGACTTTATGTTAGTCGACTGGTTCAACATGTTATAGCTGGTTTGTTAAATTAGCATCTTCTAGTTAGATTTGGCTTAACATATATACTATTTTTCTTTTCTATTCTTTCAATTAGTAGAAGAAGAAGAAGAAGAAGAAGAAGAAGAAGAAGAAGAAGAAGAAGAAGAAGAAAGTCAAACTAGTGACGAGGAAGAATTCTCAAGCTAGTGAAAAAAATCTTATACTACAAACCTCTATTTAAATGCATTGTAATACTTGATGTGAGTTGTATTGCAATACTTGGTGTGAATGATTAAAAATTTTATTTCAATGTATTGTAATACTTGATACGAATGATTCGAATGCATTGTAATTTATCTGAATGTATTATAATTTATGCAATTAACGAATGATTTGAATTAGTGCAATACTTGATGTCAATGATTTGAATTATTTGAATGCATTGCAATGCTTGATGTGAATGACTTGAATGCATTGTAATACTTGATGTGAATTATTTGAATGTATTGTATGACATATGTTATTTGTTAGAATATGGTTCGTGGAGGTTATAGTGGTCGCTCATCCAGTAGTAGCCAGGCTCAACCTTCATCTTCACGGGCTCCTGTGATAGGTATATCATATAACTAATTAGATGCTTGATTAGTTCAAATGCACATTCTGAGAACTTGGTGTGTATTTTTTTACAGATGATGTTGCGCCTGTACACGACCCACCTACACCAGTTGATCGCACAAGTCAACAACCAACACAGGAAACAGGGTCTTCACAGGCTGGCACAAGAAGACTCATTCGAATAGTGTATATCGATAATCGACCGTAAGTATTTTGTTTTCAATTATTGCATATCTTTTAAATATTTTATATTGATATTTACTGTGTAACAATTCATGTGCAGCACGAGGTTTGAGCCACAAGAAGTAGTACGGGAGATTAGGAATTCACTTCTTCAACATCTACCAGGACCAGTTGCTCAATGGAAAGAGTACCCAAAGGAGGTATTAGACAGATTGTGGTCCTCATTCATGGTATACAGTTGTTCCTCATAGTTAATGTGTTTCATATTTAATTTATTTAAGCAATGTCTACTAACTTTCTGAAAATATTTGTAGGCTTCGAATCGCTTTGCAACTACGGTGGAAGAAAATGATGCAAGGAAGGTGTGGCAGAAGGTGGCTGCCAATCGATTTGCAGACATGCTGCACACTATGAAGACTGCAACAAAAAAAGCATCTGGCGTAGTAGATGATCCATTACTGTGGAAGGGCCATGGTCCTATTACTATCAGGAGAGATTACTGGGATGAAATGTGCGATATGTGGGCGGGAGATGCATTTAAAAATCGCTCTGCGAAGGCTTCACAAAATCGATCGAAGATGCCCGAAGCCCATCTACACACAGGTGGATCTAAGACATTTGGGAGCCACCTAAAGAAAATGGTAACTCATCAATATATAATATTAATTTTATAAGTATAGTTGCAAATTTGTGTACTAAATCTTTTGTCATTTAACTTCGCAGGAAGCAGAAAAAGGAGGCAGTGTACCATATAAGGATGTGTTTGTAGAAACACATAAACGGAAGACCACGGGAGTCTTCGTATCAGAGAAGGCGAGAACGACAACGGTATGTATTAATTCTATTAATAATCATTGCAATATATATGCAAGTCATCATAATGTTATCATTAATTATTAATGAATACTTTAAACATTATTTTGTAGGAGGCATATGAGCAACAAATGGTAGAGCGATATGGTGAAGACGCTACTCAGCATCCATCATTTGATCCTACAGCATGGGTGACTGCAGCAGGTGAACCCAAAAAAGGTCGCGTGTTCGGGTTTGGGAGTAATATGAACACTTCACCAGTTATTGGTTCTTCCAGTTACGGCTCACCAACTTCTTGCGCCGACATAAGCTCCAAGCAGCCGACTATTCTTTCCGGTGATGATGTACGCGAGATCATTAATGAATCACTGAATAACTACTTCCAATACACCGTCGCCCCCTTTCTCCGAAATGAGATCAAGGCCGCTGTTCAGGATAGGGGATCTTCGATTCCAGGTCCCTCTCAGGTATAATCACATATATAGTTTTTTTGACTATCTTAAAGCACATCTGAGCATGGTAGAATCACATATAGAGTTTTTCTAGATGCCTTAGAACACATATGAACATGCTATAATCACATATTCAATTTTTTTACTGCCTTAGCACACATATGAGCATGATAGAATCACATATATATATATATATATTTAACTTTTTGTCTGTCTTAGAGCACATATGAGCATGATAGAATCACATATAAAGTTTTTTTGATTGCATTAGAACACATAAGCATGCTATAATCACATATTCAGTTTTTTTACTGCCTAAGAACACATATGAGCATATTATAATCACATATTCTGTTTTTTGACTGCCTTAGCACACATATGAACATGCTATAATAACATATAGAGTTTTTTAACTGCCTTAGAACACATATGAACATGTTATATATCATTTATGATAGAATCACATATAAAATTTTTGGCTTTGCCTGCCTTAGAGCACATATGAGCATGCTATATTCACATATTCAATTTTTTTACTGCCTTAGCACACATACGAGCATGATCGAATCACATATATAGTTTTTTGCCTGCCTTAAAGCACATCTGAGCATGGTAGAATCACATATAGAGTTTTTTTATATGCCTTAGAACACATATGAACATGCTATAATCACATATTCAATTTTTTGACTGCCTTAGCACACATATGAGCATGATAGAATCACATATAGAGTTTTTTTATTGCCTTAGATCACACATGAGCACATGATAGAATCACATATAGTGTGTAATTTATTTCATTATATTTTGTTTATCAATACTGACTGTTCTTTTCTTGTGTAGGCTGCTAGCGATAATCAGGGTAGTGGAGCTGAAGGGACAGATAAAGACAATGAACAAGAAGACGCACAAAATCTTGGCGATGATTAGAGGACTGTGTTGAAGAAGTTCTATTTTTTTTATTTTTCCTAATTGTAATTGTTGAATTGTAAATAATTAAACTTCTTAGTTTTAAGGTGGAACGATTAATTATTATAGATACTTGTTATATGAATTTTTTTGTGTGGTTTGTTTTTTATTTACAGGAAATATAAATTGTACAGGAAATATAAATTGTACAGTTCTCCGTAATTAATTTTTAAATAAATTTTTTTTGATTTTTTTTCGTTTTTGCGACGGATTAGCGATGGATGATTCCGTCGCTATTCATATTAATCTAGCGACGGCTTAGCGACGGAATTAAATCCGTCGCCACGCCGTGGTCGCCGTTTAGTACCGGCGGATTGGCGACGGAATATAGCGCTCGTTATTCCGTCGCAATTAGCGACGTACTTGGCGACGGAATTATTCCGTCGCCAGTTAGCGTCGAAATATTCGCGACGTAAGCATACTGTCGCCGCGTTGTCGCTAATCCGTCGCTAACATGGTTAGCGACGGAAGGTGGTCGTCGCTAATCTACTGCTCTGTTGTAGTGGTCCCCAATCCTTTTCGCTAATTTGTGATAGATTAGCGAATGCCATGATTCATCGCAAGGCCGTCGTAAATCTGTAGAGATTTGGTTTTGCGACAGATACACATCCGTCACTATTGTAGCGATGGAATTGCGACGGATTACAATCCGTCGCAAAACATCGATCGATTCAGTTTTGGGATGGATAAATATCCATCCCTAATCCGTCTTTAAATTGGAGGACGATACTAATTAGCGATCGATAATATCCGTTGCAAAAAATAAAAAAAATAAAAAAATTGTTTGAAATATAAATATCAAGAAATTTTTTTGTTATACAATTTATATATCCTGTGTATAAAAAATAAAGTACACATAAAAAATACATATACAAAGCAAGTGAAACAAATTTAACACA
Organism: Nuphar pumila; assembly: GCF_984573655.1. Classification (NCBI taxonomy): domain Eukaryota; kingdom Viridiplantae; phylum Streptophyta; class Magnoliopsida; order Nymphaeales; family Nymphaeaceae; genus Nuphar; species Nuphar pumila. The sequence goes on along the minus strand of NC_143264.1, from coordinate 65,181,427 downwards.
TGATACAAGGTGGAAATTTTTATCGATCCACTATAATCATTGCCAAGTTCTAATTATTTATAAGTGAACATATACAAAGAGTTTCGTTTGAAACAACAAGAAGGTGCAACAAATTCAACACATGAATCTAATCATCACCAAGATTCTGAGCATCATCCTCTTCATTGTCTCGATCTGCCCCTTCATCCATGCCTCCATCAACTCCTTTACGTTGATTATCTACAACATCCTATAAGAGAACCAAAAGATTAGTATTGATAAACAAAATATAATAAAATAAATTATATTTAATGCACCTAATCTAAGGCAATCAAAGTAACATGAATGAATTACACGTAGACTAGCTAGCAATAAAGTGAAGGACATTAACAGAATTCAGATATGTGTTCTAAGGCTGACAAAAAAAAAATCATAGTGATTCAATCATGGAGATATGTATTCTAAGGTTGTCAAAAAAATGTCATAGTGATTCAAGCATGCTGTAACACCCCGATCTGGGACCTCAGGAGTCTGAGTTTGGTTGCTATTACTTTCCAAAAAAAAAAGTTCAAAGTTTACATAGAGAAAACGTGGTTGAAAAAATTTTCTTTTTATTCCCATAATCAACTTTTTCTTTACAATGTTCATCGTTCATAACAAAAGAAAAGCAATTACATCTTTATTCAATGACAAGAAAATGAAATCTACCAAATACTCGGCTGATGAAGAAGAAGTTGCTCACGTTCTGTTTGTGTTAATATGCCTGAAACCTATAATTATAATTAAATATTGGGGGTGAGTCTACAACCCAGTAAGAAATAATTATAAGCAAGTAAACATTTAAACTTACAATTGTAGTGGGCTCTAAGCCTCTAGTCTTAGTTTAGTTTTTGACACACCACACAAGTTGATATATTTTAATTACCCCCATTAACTTTCTCAACACTCTCTCTCAAAACAACTATCACTAGGTCGGCTATATCGGTCATAGCCATCTATGGGCGTAGCAACCCCGTAGAACACCCCAATTCTATAGATGTGATGTGCATCATTTATTTAGTGAAGATCGTCATTTAAGTCAACCAAATCTGACTTATATACATGATTCTTTTGCAATTCAAAAATCAACGGTTGATAAAACATGAAAATTTGTAATTTAAAAAATCATAATTTTTCATTGAACTAATGCGATCCAATGGTCGATTCTTATTAAACCAACCATGTTGAATCTATTTATAAGATTAGATTTGATCATAACAACTTGCATAATAAGATTTAAGAGGGGTATGAACATGAGGGATGACATAGGGGATGACATAGGGGATGAGTGGAACCTAACTCCTTTCTCTCTTATTAGCCATCTGTGGTCATCGCAAAATTTTTCCTCTCATTCCTCTTTTCCTTTCTCTTCTCCTTTCTAACTTCTATTCCTCTTTTTGAAAGAGAAATAAAAGATAGAAAAAGAACAGAGAATGAGAAAAAGGAAGAAAGAGAGAGGAACTCTTTTGCAAGGTCTCACTTGACCTTAATTTTGAAAATATTTAGAAAATTACTCGCCTCCGTTTTTGAAATATTTGCAGGAAAAATTGACATACGGGATCCGCTCGTCAGTATGATGTTCGACCGTTCCTGACGCCTTTACTAGAGGTAATCGAACCAAGGATCGAATTTATACCTTTTGCTTTGCTAAAAGATTATCTAAGAATTTATTCTAAGTCTAAATGCACAAAGAATCATGCTTGTGCAAAATTCAGAAATATATGCTTTTTAAGAAAACACTTTTGGAAATCTGAGATTTTTCAAGTAATTCTGAAGTAAATGTAATGAAGAAATGATTTGAAATAGTTGAATTTTAACTTAGAACTTGAGATAGACCGGGAAAGAGATTTGCAGTTCTAAGTCTTTGAAATAATCAAAGTTTGAGAAGATAAATCTGGACTTTGAAAAGAATGATTTGAAGCTGAGATAAAAGAAAAGGAAATGAAGTTTCAAAATCAGAAATGGACTTTGAATTTTGAACCTGGATTTAGGAGAGGAAATGAAATTTGAAATGGAATTGAATTCTGGATTCAAAGTTTTGAAATGAGGAATCCAAATTGAGTTTAAAAAATAGAATTGGGTTTAAGAGATCTAGATGGGATATGAGAAATGTAATTGTTTTTTGGAATTTGGGAATTAAGATAAACTTGGATTTTGAAATCTAGAATTTTGGAAAAATTGGATTTGAAATCTGGGACCCAAGATGAAGTTGAATTTTGGAATCCTAAGTGGAATTGGATCCGAAGTCTTGAATCCAAGATGGAGTTGAATTCTAGGATCCTAAATGAAATTGGATCCGAAGTCCGAGATCCAAAATGAAGTTGAATTCTGGATCTAGAATCCTAAATGGAATTGGATCTGAAGTCTGAGATCCAAGATGAAGAGTATGTTTGGAAATCTGGATCCAAAGTGGAATCGGGTTCTAACTTTGGATTTAGAAAGCTCAAATGGGACTTTTGAAGATGGATCTGAGTTTTTTTAAAACCCAGATTGAATTTAAAACTTAGGAAAAATCGAATCTTGAGATTCAGAATCAATCTCAAACTTTTGATTTTGAATTTTGATAATCAAGACTCAAAAGGATGAATCTTGTTTTTAAAGCTTGAGTTTTTAGAAATCAAAAGATGAGTAAGAGGTTTCAAAATTAATTTGAACTTTGAAATTGGATTTTGGGATATTGATTTGAATTTTGAAATTGAATCCTAAAAAATGAATTTGGAATTTCAAAGTCAAATTGAACTTTGAAATTTGATTTGAATGAGAACTTTGAATATAAAATGAATTTGAAATTTCAAAGTCAAATTGGACTTTGAAATTAGATTTGGACTCTTGAAATGAGATAGAATTGATGAGCTAAAATGGAAATTTGAAGAAAAAGATGTTCAGGATCGTTTGGATTTTGGAAAAAGAATTTTGAAAATATGATGCAATTCTATCCTAAATGATGAAATGAATTAAAGAATTTTGAAAATTGAATTAAAAGCATATTTTATTCTTTAAATGAATTAAAATAAGATTGAAGATACAATACATCCCTGACTATGGTCATTGAATGTATTATATAATAATCTATATTTAAATTCACATGAAGAATAAAACATATTTTGGTGCCTTTATAAAGTTTAAAATGAAATTAAATCTCAATATATCCTGACTATGGCCATTGATATATATCTTTTAAATTAAACTCTAATAAAGGAAGAAATTTTTTGAAAATATGATAATTTTTAAAGGGGATCCAGTGTAGATCCAATGTTATTCCATAAGAGATAATAATCCTAAGCATTGCCCACATTTTGACTATAGCCATCAATGTAAGTCATTTGCTTAGGATTAATCACCTCTCATTAGAATGGTGCACGTGCCATTCGTGTTCCCATTCGTGAATTTTTGAAAGAAAAGAGAAAAATAACATGAAACAAGTATTTCTAGCAAATATGCATGCTCATACATTCTAATTTATGTAGGAAATATAAATTTCTCATTAATATCTAATTTATTTACAACTTTGAATTGCAAATATCAAAAATTTCTAATCTAAGACAAAAATTCAAGCGTTTCATATATTCCTGCAAAACAGAGTTAGCATAAATACAAAGAGGGATGACAAACATCTCATTGGATCTAGAAGGCAAATAATAAAATGTGTTTAGAATGCCTATGAGGTGCATACATTCAATGGTAACATGTACATGACCATGTATGAGCAAAATTGATATCTGATGTAAGTATGTAATGTGAAATCATAGATGTAACAACAACGATTTACTGAAAAGACTATAAGTCACAATAACGATTTATACATAATGATTTACTGAACAACACTACAAATCGCTATAGCGACTCATGAAATACACTACAAATCGCTATAGCGATTTATAGTGTTATTTAGAAAGCCGTCACACGTAAATCACTATTTGAATCAAGACTAAGTTGTCGAGAGTGTATCTCCCTAACCGGAGATCAGATATCCGATCCATAAAAAGCAGCATCTTAGTTATTGAGTCTAGTTTATTTATGCTGATTTTCAGAAAATTTTATGGTTATTTTATACCTGTTTTTGGTCAAAAACCAAGACCCTCTCACACTCTATATCGTTTGAGTTACTCAGATTTTTAGTTCATTTTGCAAGAGTCATATCTTCCCAACGGGAGATCATTTTCCAAATCTGTAGAAATGGTTTTCTTTATTTATTTGTCTAGTTTATATCTAAATTTTTTTATAACTTTATATATTTATTTGATATTTCAAATATGTAAAAAAACCAGAACTGTTTTGTTTAATCATGGTTAAATAAGATTAATCTGTAACTAGTCCTAAATTTTAACAAATTTAAAATATCAAATATGTATAAAAAGTTATAAAATTTCCAAATACAAACTATACACATAAATAAAGAAAACCCTATTTACAGATTTAGAAAATGATCTCCAATTGAGGAGATATGACTCGCAAAATGAACTAAAAACATGTGCAACTCAAATAATGCAGAATAATAGAGGTCTGGTTTTGAATTAAAATGAGAAAATAAATGACCATAAAAATTGCTGAACATTATCATAAATAAACTAGACTCAATAATAAAGACACTGTTTTTTACGGATTTGATATCCTATCTTCGGTTAGGGAAATATGCCCCCGACAAGTTGGTCCTAATTCAGGTAGCGATTTACTGAAAATACTATAAGTCACAATAGCGATTTACACATAATGATTTATTGAACAATACCACAAATCACTATAGTGATTCATAAAATACACTGCAAATCGCTATAGCGATTTGTAGTGTTATTCAGTAAGCCGTCATGCGTAAATCGCTATTTGAATCAATACCAACTTGTCGAAGATGTATCTCCCTAACTAGAGATCGGATTTTCGATCCGTAAAAAACGACATCTTTGTTTTTTAGTTTAGTTTATTTCTGTGAATTTTCAATAATTTTTATGGTCATTTCATACCTGTTTTTGGTCGAAATACAAGATCCTATCACACCCTATATCGTTTTAGTTACTCAAGTTTTTAATTCATTTTGCAAGAGTTATATCTCTTCAACGGTAGATCATTTTCCAAATCTGTAAAAAGGGTTTTCTTTTTTTATTTGTCTAGTTTATATTTGAAATTTTTTATAACTTTATATATTTATTTGATATTTTAAATATGTAAAAAACCAGAACTATTTTGTTTAATCATGGTTAAATAAGATTAATCTGTAACCAGTCCTGAATTTTAACAAATTTAAAATATCAAATATGTATAAAAAGTTATAAAAATTTTCAGATATAAACTAGACACATAAAGAAAGAAAACATTTTTTATAAATTTAGAAAATGATCTCCAATTGGGGAGATATGACTCTCGCAAAATGAACTAAAAACATGTGTAACTCAAAAAATGCAGAATAATAGGGGTCTGGTTTTGAATCAAAATGAGAAAACAAATGACCATAAAAATTGCCGAAAATTGACAAGAATAAACTAGACTCAATAAGAAAGACACCGCTTTTTATGGATTTGAAATTTGATCTTCGATTAAAGAGATATATTTCCCGACAAGTTGGTCCTACTTCAGTTAGCGATTTACGCCGTAAATCGCATAGCGATTTACTGAAAATACTATAAGTCACAATAGCGATTTACACATAATGATTTACTGAACAACATCATAAATCTCTATAGTGACTCATAAAATACACTACATTATTCTGTAAGTCGTCACACGTAAATCGCTATTTGAATCAATACCAAATTATCGGGGGCGTATCTCCGTAACCGGAGATCGGATTTTCGATCCGTAAAAAGCGACATCTTTGTTATTGAATCTAGTTTATTTATGTAAATTTTCAACAATTTTTATGATAATTTCACACCTATTTTTGGTCAAAAACCAAGACCCTATCACACTCTATATCGTTTGAGTTACACAGGTTTTTAGTTCATTTTGCAAGAGTCATATCTTCCCAATGGGAGATCATTTTCCAAATCTGTAAAAAAGGTTTTCTTTCTTTATTTGTCTAGTTTATATTTGAAAATTTTTATATTTATTTGATATTTCAAATATGTAAAAAACCAGAACTATTTTGTTTAATCATGGTTAAATAAGATTAATCTGTAACCAGTTCTGAATTTTAATAAATTTAAAATATCAAATATGTATAAAAAGTTTTAAAAATTTCTAGATATAAACTAGACACATAAATAAAGAAAACCCTTATTACAAATTTAGAAAATGATCTTCTATTGAGGAGATATGACTCGCAAAATGAACTAAAAACATGTGCAACTTAGATAATGCCGAATAATAAGGGTCTAGTTTTTAATCAAAATAGGGAATAAAATGACCATAAAAATTGCTGAAATTGTCAAAAAGAAGCTATACTCAATAAGAAAGACACCTCTTTTTACGGATTTGAAATTCGATATCCAGTTAGGGAGATACGCCCCTGACAAGTTGGTCCTAATTGAGGTAGTGATTTATGCCATAAATCGCACAGCGATTTACTGAAAATATTGTAAGTCACAATAGCGATTTACACATAATGATTTACTGAAAAACACCACAAATCGTTATAGTGACTCAAGACATACACTACAAATCTCTATAGCGATTTATAGTGTTATTCAGTAAGCCGTCACACGTAAATCGCTATTTGAATCAATACCAACTTGTCGAGGGCATATCTCCCTAATCGGAGATCGGATTTCTGATCCGTAAAAGCGATATCTTTGTTTTTTAGCCTAATTTATTTCTGTGAATTTTCAGTGATTTTTATGGTAATTTTATACCTATTTTTGGTCGAAAACCTAGACCCTGTCACACCCTATATCGTTTTAGTTACTCAAGTTTTTAATTCATTTTGCAAGAGTCATATCTCTCCAACGGGAGATCATTTTCCAAATCTGTAAAAATTGTTTTCTTTTTTTATTTGTTTAGTTTATATCTAAAAATTTTATAACTTTATATATTTATTTGATTTTTCAAATATGTAAAAAACTAGAACTGTTTTGTTTAATCATGGTTAAATAAGATTAATCTGTAACCAGTCCTGAATTTTAACAAATTTAAAATATCAAATATGTATAAAAAGTTATAAAATTTTTTAGATATAAACTAGACACATAAAAAAAGAAAACCTTTTTTACAGATTTGGAAAATGATCTCCCATTGGAGAGATGTGACTCTCGCAAAATGAACTAAAATTATATGCAACTCAAATAATGCAGAATAATAGGGGTCTGGTTTTGAATCAAAATGAGAAAACAAATGACCATAAAAATTACTGAAAATTTACAAGAATAAACGAGACTCAAAAAGTAAGACACCTCTTTTTACAAATTTGAAATCTGTTCTCCGGTTAGGGAGATATACCCCCGACAAGTTGGTCCTAATTCAGGTAGTGATTTACGCCATAAATCACATAGCGATTTACTGAAAATACTATAAGTCACAATAGCGATTTACACATAATAATTTACTGAACAATACCACAAATCGCTATAGTGACTCATAAAATACACTACAAATCGATATAGCGATTTGTAGTGTTATTCAGTAAGCCGTCACGCATAAATCGCTATTTGAATCAATACCAAATTGTCAGGGGCGTATCTCTGTAACCGGAGATTGGATTTCCGATCCGTAAAAAGCAACATTTTTGTTATTGAGTCTAGTTTATTTTTGCCAATTTTTAACAATTTTTATGGTCATTTCATACCTATTTTTGGTAAAAAACCAAGACCCTATCACACTCTATATCGTTTGAGTTACTCATGTTTTTAGTTCATTTTGCAAGAGTTATATCTTTCCAACGAGAGATCATTTTCCAAATCTGTAAAAAGGGTTTTCTTTTTTTATTTGTCTAGTTTATATGTGAAAATTTCTATAACTTTATATATTTATTTGATATTTCAAATATGTAAAAAACTAGAACTGTTTTGTTTAATCATGGTTAAATGAGATTAATCTGTAATCAGTCCTAAATTTTAACAAATTTAAAATGTCAAATATGTATAAAAACTTATAAAATTTTTTATATATAAACTAGACACATAAAGAAAGAAAACCCTTTTTACAGATTTAGAAAATGATCTCCCATTGGGGAGATATGACTCTCGCAAAATGAACTAAAAACATATGCAACTCAGATAATGCAAAATAATAAGGGTCTGGTTTTCAATCAAAATGGGGAATGAAATGACCATAAAAATTGCTGAAAATTGGCATGAATAAACTAGACTCAATAAGAAAGACACACTTTTTACGGATTTGAAATCTGATTTCCGGTTACGGAGATATACCCCCGACAAATTGGTCCTAATTCAGGTTGCGATTTACGCCGTAAATCACATATTGATTTACTGAAAACATTGTAAGTCACAATAGCGATTTTACAATAATGATTTACTGAACAACACCACAAATTGCTATAGTGACTCATGAAATACACTACAAATCGTATAACGATTTGTAGTGTTATTTAGTAAGCCGTCACGCGTAAATCGCTATTTGAATCAATACCAACTTGTCGGCGGCATATCTCCCTAACCGAAGATCGGATTTCCGATCCGTAAAAAATGACATCTTTGTTTTTGAGTCTAGTTTATTGTTGTGAATTTTCAGCAATTTTTAGGATCATTTCATACCTGTTTTTGGTCGAAAACCAAAACTATATCACACCCTATATCGTTTTAGTTACTCAAGTTTTAAATTCATTTTACAAGAGTCATATCTCTCCAACAATGTTTAATTGGCAAATAAAATAAGGGGAGGGAACAATGTTTAATTGGCAAATAAAATAAGGGAAACTTTTTCTTCTCTTTCTGCTATATTCTCTATAGATGGATGTAATTGATTGGTAACAAGGGGTTAAATGAAGAAGAGAAAAACAAAGTTGAAGGGTGTCTTGTTTGCTCGTTTCCATGTTAGAAAATGAGAGGTCTCTTTTGTCTTGGCTTGCCTCAAATGCTAGTGGGACATCCATTTAGTTTGGAATTGTGGTCCAAGGTGGTGAATGAATTAGTGTCTTTTCGGTTTTACCACCCCCCCCCCCCCTCAATAAAGTCGGTTGTTTTATAACCCCATAAAATAGCCTAAATAGCCTTTCTTTAATTCAAATTCGTTGAAAATGGAAGAAAAAAAAACATCGTGTTGCTTCTTGTTTATTTTTTTTTCAAAATAGTTATTCTTTATAAACTGGTTTTTCCATGAGGGCAGAATAGTTATTTCACTCACTTTTGCAAATCAGTCCCCATCATATTTGTTTTTTGCAAAATGGTCCTGATTATGGGGGCGGAGTGATCATTTGATTCGTTTCTACTAACTTTTTGCAAATTAGTTCCTTATTTATTTTTTGTAAAATAGTCATTGGATGATGGTAGAAGAGTCAGTTTTCTCACATTTTTGCAAATTAATCCATTCCTTATTCGCAAAATATGAAGAATCATCAATTTTTCTGTCATTAACGGCTACCGTCAGAGATCATATGATGTTAACCTTAGGGACTAATCTACAAAGGTTAATGAAAAAGGCAGAACCCGGTTTTCCAATTGGAATAAAGCAAGGGGCTAATTTGCAAATGGCTCAAAATGGCGGGTTTGATGTGTTCTCAGGAGTAATTTAGACAAATTGAGTCAACATCCGAGTCCACGGACGGAGTGAACCCTCACAACTTTTTAGTTTTTAAAAGGCAAGTTGGGGTTAGGCAGACCCCTACCAGTTATACAACTATACCATTTTTGGTTTTGAACCTGCAACCTCAAAAAATTTAAGTACCCATCAATTTTTCTGTCTATTTCATGTGCACAGCAAACCTTTCTAGGTTTTCAATTTTCCACCCAAGTGATCTTGAGGGAAAGACTCCCCTCTTTCCGTTAAGTGCACCACGTATATTACAATTAAGGGGTGTCAATGGGTCAGGTCATGAGGTCAGGTCGGTTTTGGTTCGGATTCAGGTGGAATCAGACTTGGTCCCAATTTTCAGATATAGTATCGGGTCTAGACTTGAATCATCGGACCTATAATAAAGGAAACCATACCTGGACTGGATAAGAACTACATGAACCAGACCTAGGCCATACCCAGTAAAATAATATTTTTTATCATTTTTACATTGAAAATTTGTGTGTCTTAATTGAAACTCCAGTCGGGCCAGAGTTTGGTATAACATTTCACAAACTATACCCGGCTTCATGCATTAATCGGACCATTCAGGTTTGGACCCGGGTCTTAATTGGGTTTTCTTATTTATCACTATACCTGAACCTTATAGAGTTTGGTATGGCCCGGGTCCGTTGACACCCCTTATTACAATCTCATCAAAAGCCATTGGTCAGAATCAGTAAAAAGTAAATTCCATCAGTAAAAAATCCAATGTCAAAGTCGAGGATCGAGAATGTCAAATCAAAATCACGTAGTTCATAAGCCTCCCAAGATCAGGTTAGCTATTTGAGGATTGGAGTTTTACACCGATCGAGATGAATCAGCAATAATCATAATTAATTACAAAAAAACTTTATTTTTCATCAGTATAGACTGAAAGGCAGGCGTCTTTTCGATTTTTTTGAAGCTTAGGTATATTTTAGATTTATCTCAAAAAGTTGGTGCCAATTTAAAAAAATTTAGAAACTAAAATTAATAGGCTTTTAATATTCGACGAATTGAAATTTAATCCACCAGCATTATTCAATAAAAAAAGAGAGCTAAAATTAAAACATTTGAACAAACGAATCCTGCCCATGCCCTATTTATTGGTTAGATACATCTTCATCGGAATGAATCTTCCGTATTTATTGGTTAGGTACAGACCTCTTGGAGAATGATGTGGTTGGGTGGGTTTGATGTGATATATCAGACGGATTCATTTAAGAAGAACATGATATGAGAACCGTCTCACTAATAGGTTTCCACTTCACATGAAGAAAGGCTCAAAACCACCATTTACTGTCTCCCTTTTACTAGGGGTGGCAATCGGGTCGGGTTGGCGGGTCAGCATACCTCAACCTGAACTTGACCCGTTTATTAAACGGGTTGGCTGTGGCAAACACGAACCTGACCCGTTTATTAAACGGGTAACCCGACACAACCCGCTTAATAAACTGGTTGGGTCGGGTAAACGGGTTGGCAGGTTGGCGGGTTGACCTGCCCGCCTAACCCGTTTATTAAACGGGTCGGGCCAGGTTGGCGGGTTGGCAATTTCCTAACACGAACCCGACCCGTTTAATAAACGGGTTAGGCGGGTCAACCCATTTATTAAACAGGTTCATTTTTGCCCAACCCGAACCCGCCTAAGAGGCGGGTAGGGTTGGCGGGTCGTATCAGGTTTTGCCACCCCTACCTTTTACTCTGTTTTTCACACTGATTTCATCTCTAGCTAGTTGTTCTGTCTCTATCTGTTTCAGATCGGGTAAAAAAGCTAAGATGTGGCCTCTACGCAAAGAAAGAAGAACAATAATGCTTGATGATAGACAGCCATTATGCTAGAATGGTTAGTTGGAGATTTCACTGTAAAATCCAAGTCTTAACTTGGCTGAAGAACCTGACAAAAAGGCTAATTGGCTGCAGATTTTTAGAAGCTCCCTGACACTATGATTGATAGGATTGACAGAGCAGTCCTCCACTCTGTTTCTCCCAGGTCTGAACAAAACAATGTGCTGCTCCCTCTTGCTGAATGACACCTGCAGACCTGCTCGATTCAGGCTGTGGGCTCATTCTGGAGAGGGCAGGTGCAGTCAGATTGCACAGCAAAAGTGTGCCGCTGCACTTGATTGCCTTCCATCTTTGGTTTCAACCGGTCAGCTATGGGACCAACGGTAAGACGTAAAAATGAAAACAATAGAAAGAGAAAGAAGAAATAAAACAGATACGCTGCTAAGCCTACATTCATGATGGAATCGCTTCATTCATCGAGGCTGCCTTGTATATATATATACAATTTGTTTTCTTAGTAGCTGATATGCTACCTGATTCTTTTCTATTAATGTTTTTCTTTTCTTTTTCATAACTTTTTACTTTTACAAGATTGAATTTAGCAGTAGAAGAAGTTACCAAATGCATTGGATGATTATCATATTTATCCTTAGCTGGTTGATAATCTTTCTTTATTGTGAATTTGTTCTTTTTTTGTTATCTTTGGAAAGCTTCACACCATTATCGTTGGAAGGCTCTAGAGTCCGGATCTCTGCCTTAATACCCTCCTTCAAACTTGGCTAGAGTGTTAAACAAAGTTCAAGAGTGGGTCTTAGTATTTGAAAATTATTCTTTGTGAGAGGTTTGGTAAAGCTGCTACTTGTAGATTGGAAGGAACGAACCGAGTGATGAGGTGACCCTGCACCACCTTTTCTCGTACAAAGTGACAATCAATCTCAATATGTTTAAATCAATTGTGAAAAACGTGATTGATGGTCATGTGTAGGGCTGACATGTTATCATAATATATGGTGGGAGCTTGCATAGAAAAAACTCCAAGATCATGTAGAATGTAAGTGATCCATGTGATTTTTGCAGTAGTTGAATCTAAGGACCGATATTTCGCCTCTATGCTTGATCGAGTTACTGTTGGTTGTTTTTTTGCACTCCATGGGATGCAGTTGCCTCTGAGTTAGATGCACTATCCTGTAGTGGATCGTCGAGTAATAAGACAGCTTGCTCAACCGACGTCAGAGAATCCATACAGAACAAGAGGATTTCTGTATAATAATCAGATTCCATACTCTATTGTGCTCTTGATATATTGGCAAAATCCTCTTAACAAGCTGAAAATGAAACTTTGTTGGGGCATTCATGTATTGGCAAACATAATTAATGCTAAAAGACAGGTCTGGTCTTGTAAAAATTAAATGCTACAAGCTCCCAATAATACTTTGATAGAATTTGATGTCTTCAAATGATTCATCATTTTGGGAAGTCTAAGGTTTGCCTAACATAGGAGTGGTAATGGGCCAACAATATGTCATTCTTGCTAGATCCAATATATCATAAGCATTTCTGCTCTGGTTTAAGAATAAACCTTCATTGAAGCATTGAACTTGAATGCCAAGAAAATAATGAATAAATCCAAGATCCTTCATTGAAAATTCTTGATGCAGTTTTTTGATAATCTCATGAAGAAAGATGATATTTCTTCTCGTAATGATGATGTCATCTACATATAAAAGCAAAAATACACATCCTATGTTTCCTCGACAAAATGAATAAAGACAAGTATGTCACACTACAATAGAACCCCCATGGTGAGTAAGAATGTGGTAAACCCTTCAAACTAGGCTCGATCATACTACTTGAGCTCGTATAATGTACATGTAAGCTTACACATATAGTGTGGTTTAGTTGGATCTTGGAACCCTGGAGGTTGCTCCATGAATAGTGGTTCGCCTAAGAACCCATGAAGGTAGGCATTTTTAATATTCAGTTGCTTGATATCCCACTTATTTGCAAGAGTGATAGATAACACAATATGTATGGGAGTAGGTTTTATAACGGGAGAGAATGTTTTAACAAAATCTACTCCAGAAAGTTGATTGAACCTCTTAGCAACTAACCGAGCTTTGAGTCTTTCTAAAGTCCTATCGGCTTTCAACAGTCTTAAAAACCCATTTACACCCAACAACATTGACATTGGGTTGCCTAGGTACTAATTTCCATGTGTTGGTGTGGTACAGTGCATTCATTTCTTCCTTTATAGCATTATGCCACCCAGGGTGATTCGATGCTTGTTTAATACTCTTGGCTTCTAGTGGGGCATCACATTGAGCCAAAAAATGCTTTGGGTTTGGCTTGATGATGTCCTGTTTGGATCAGGTGACCATGTTGTGTGTATTTGATATGATACTAGCAGTGACCAGTGTGACAAATATTGTGAGATTTATGAAAATCTTGTGATAATATGGCGAGAAATTGCCTGAAAGTTTAAAATGACAATTTCTCGCTAGATTTATGAAAAAACATAAATATCACGATTTAAACATGATATTTACGTTTTAAATGGCTATTTATCACAAAAAAATCATGTATTTTTTTTAAAATATTTTTATTAATATTTTCTTATAAAATTATTTTTTATATTTTTTATTATTTTTTTATTGCCGAGATTTTGCCAAAAAAGTGAGATTTATAGATTTTTTTCAATTTCTCATGAGTTTTTGGAAAACTAGAAATTGTCGATAAAAATGTTTGTCACTATGGCAGTGACTTTCTGTTGGTTCAGCTGATCTGTTTGAGTAGGTTCATCTTCAACTTGAATTTGTTCATCTTAAATGTGCCCATGTTTTTCACCCATTTCTAGCTATTCAAAAGTTCGATTTCGATGATCACTTTCACAGGTAGGTTCTATAGTACTAATATGATTCAACCGATTGTCTTGTTTCTCATTGTCAAACGACACCCAATTCCAAAAAGTAGCTTCATTATTGTCCATGTTCCCTCGAATGTTTTCTAAAAAAGAAAGAACATTTTCATCAAAAATTATGTGTCTACTAATATAAACACACACAGATTCAACATGCAAACAACTATAACCCTTGTGATACTCTCTGTATCCCATAAAAATGCATGTCAATGCCCATGGTTCAAACTTATTTTTCACATAATTCATCATGCATGGAAAACATCTTGACCCGAAAATTCTTAGATAAGAATATTTCGGTTTCTTTTCAAATGGTGAAATCATGTTTAAAACCGTACATGGCAACCTATTAATCAACCAAACAACTGTTCAGAAAGCTTCTACCCAATACCTGTTGAGAATGCGAGCATGTAAAAGCATAGATAGACCAAGTTCAGTTATACTACGGTGTTTTCTCTTCACCTGACCGTTTTGCTTAGGAGTTGAGGGACAATAAAGACTTTGATGAATGTTGTGTTCTCTCAAGTACTTTTGAAATGAGTTACTTACGAACTCACCTCCACCTTTCGATTGAAAAATCTTGATGTGCTTTTGGAAGTGATTTATGATCATTTTATGAAACTCATAAAAGCAATGCTCAAAATCAGATATGAAAAGCTTCACACCATTATCGTTGAAAGACTAGAGTCTGGATCCCTGCCTTAATAAGATGGAGGACGGTCAGGTGCAGCGACACACTTTTGGTGTGAAATGTGATTGCACCTGATCCACACTCTGGGTTGGACCGCAAGGGTGACATTGCATGAGAATGAGAATGGGTGTTATTTGCAATCGTCCTCCCCCTGATCCCTAGGCTTGTTTTGCTTTATTGAGTGTTTTTTAATTAAGTGAGCTTTTTTGTTATGAGAATGTTTAACAGCTTGTCACCATCTTTTTCTTTTTTATGTTATTTTGCTTTTTAGAGAGACTATAGAATAGTTTAATATATTGATTTAAAGCAAGATTACAGAAATAAAGTGGTGGGACCGCCCTTCACAACAGTATACAACATTAGAAAGTTATGAAAGATAGACAAAATCCAATCAGTGTCTTCCTGAGGCCATCCAATAGTTACTAGGTGAAAAACATCAACCAAAATGTGTTTGCAAGCCGAATGCACAATAGAACACTCCTTGAAGACTTGCATTTCTCTCATGCCACACCAACGCCCATGCGATGAGGAGCCAACATCTCCACACAAAAGACCATCGTTTGTTATGTATAAAGTTTTTAGGACCCAACAAGAGATCTTTAGCAAACAAGATGTCATGGACCACCACTTGGTCCAGTTTCCATGTTAGCCTATATAACTGTCCGAAAAACGGGTATGACCAATACTTATGCCTAATGGTCTGAGTGGCGGAGCCGCATAGAGAGAATACACTAATGATGTGGAAATCCTTCTTGCGAAGGGTGTCAAGCGTTGGCATTTTTTGAAGCAGAATGAGCCATGCCGGGAGCTTAGATCTAGGCATGGGTTCAGATCCCCATAAGCATCGGTGCGGTAAGGGTGTTCGCACAAGGTTGTTCCATTGAGAAGTAGAAGAAGCCAACAGAGAATGTACCAGATTCAGATCACAACCATGCATCATGATGTGGGCCAATTCTTGAGCAGAACTTTGGCCAAGTTCTGCACCAAAAGTAGTAGCAAACAGAGGACCCATGTTTTTTGTTTTTGAGGGGTCCAATCTCGTGGGGAACCTTGGAGACCATACTTAGTTCTAAAGTATCGCGACCAGTCATCCAAAGATGTATAAAGCTCCCACAACCATTTGGACATGAGGGTGACATTTAGAAGTTGTAAGGAACACATCCCCAAACCACCTCGTTGGGTGGGTGTCGAGATCATCGACCATGCAATGAGAGGCATGCATCGATGGTCCATTGATTGACACCACAAAAAATCCCTCATTTTTCTTTATGATTTGTTTCTCGACTTTAGCTAGCTTTTATATACGGACATGAAAAAGCTTGGGACAACACCGAGACTGGATTTGATTAGAGCGATTCTGCCCGCTCGTGCTAGGTACATCGTCTTCCAAGCTTAAAGACAATTGTCAATGTTATCAAGGTCTGATTTTCATGAATGAGCACAAATCAAATGATTGTCAATGGGGCGATCCATGCCATGTAGGATATCAAAAAAGGTATGCCCAAAAAACTGAGTCAAGCACTTTTGATATGTCCACCTTCAGCATGAAGGAGGGTCTGCTCGACTTGCTAAGATTGTGGACTTCCTCATACGTCGTAACGATACAATTTTGAACCCTACGACTAGAGATAATTAAAGGCACGCAGTGAATTATGGACAACTTTGGTGATGATTTGTTGAAGCCAATTTGCCAATACTTTGGTGAGAATCCGACAGACAACCCCAATGATGGAGATGGGTCTAAAACAAGTGATGTTGCGTGTGGCTGATTTCTTCAGGACGAGGATCAGCTCCGATTTACCAGATGAAATTCGGTAAAAAACAATGAAATGTCGGTTTTGGTGACATCCTAAAATCATTTAAACAGGTTGGTGCTTTGAGGTTAGAAAGACTCTAAACAACATCCTGTATTTCTGGTTCAAAGAATGGGTCTGGAGAAATCTGCATCTGAGATCTTAGGAAACAGTGGGGCGGGAGGGGGGGGGGGCTTTATGATAGTGTATGATGCAAAAGAGAGGTTACAAATGGTAACCTTAGGTCATGAGTTAGTGGGTGTGTGAAACGGTTTGGATTCCACGTTGTGTGTGTGTGGTTCCAAAATGCAAGGAATAAATTTTGCGAGTTACTAGAGTCATGCATTAGTAATAGGAATAATGGGGTTTACACACGTGAATGATGTTGCCTTGATTGGCAAAGAGGATGAGTCTTCATATCTTTGGCACTTACGGTATAGACATTTACACTATAATAGGCTGAAAATACTAAGAACCAAAAACATGGTTTTGGGGTTGCCTAGTATAACGTGAAGTGTTGGAATTTGTGAAGGGTGTGTATATGGAAAGCAATATCGTTTGTCATTTCCCATCGAAAAGGCGTGGAGAGCCAGAAAGCCTCTTGAGTTAGTTCATGCAAACCTTTGTGGGCCCATGAACACTCCATCCTTAAACAATTGTAGATATTTTTTATTGCTTACTGATGACTTTACTCACATGAGTTGGGCATTTTTTCTCTCTAAAAAATCAGAAGCATTTAAAAGGTTTCAGGAGTTCAAAGCTTTTGCATAAAAAGATAGTGAGCATGTCATAAAGTGTCTACGTACAGATAGAGGGGGAGGATTTCTGTCTAATGATTTTGAAGATTTTTGCAAAAAGAATGGAATTCGCAGGCAGCTAACAGTAAAAAATACCAGAGCAAAATGGTGTAGCTGAGCGGAAAAATCGTATAGTTGTGGAAATGGCCAGGAGCATGTTAAGTGAAAAACATTTCCCGAACAAATTTTGGGTTGAAGCAGTGAACACAACAATATACTTACTCAATATATCTCCAACAAAAGTTGTGCGTAACATGACTCCATATGAGACGTGGTGGCAGCGAAAGCCAAATGTAAGTAATTTGAGAATTTTTGGTTGTGTTGCTTATTCCTTGATCAATTATAGTGATTGTAGCAAGATGGATAAGAAAAGTGTGAAATGCATTTTTGTTGGTTATAGTGATACAACAAAGGGGTATCGATTATATAATCCAACATCTAAGAGTTTAATTATTCATCGTGATGTTATTTTTGATGAATTAAGCTCTTGGAATTAAAATCAAGATGCAGATATGTCAAAGATGGAGGTCGTTCCCCTTATATCTGATAAGACGTTGGAAGCCTCAACAAGTATGTCTCAAGACAACGGTGATACTATGGACACAGACTCACCACCTAAAAAGGTAAGATCCATAAAAGAAATTTATGAATCTTGTACTTTTGCCTTGTTGGTTGAAGAACCTATGTGCTACGAGGATGCTAGTGGAAAACAAGAATGGGTAAGATCCATGGAAGAAGAAATGGTAGCTATTCAGAAAAATGATACTTGAAAACTTGTAGATTTACCCAAAGGTCAAAATGCTATTGGTGTGAAATGGGTTTACAAGGTTAAATATAATGTTGATAGGAGCGTGCAAAAATATAAAGCAAGGTTAGTCGTTAAGGGGTATGCTCAAGAATTTGGAGTAGATTTTTCAGAAACTTTTTCTCCTGTTGCACGTTTTGAAACTATTAGAATTATTTTGGCATTAGCAGCTCATATGAAATGGTCAATTTTTCAATTTGATGTAAAATCTGTATTTTTGAATGGGTTCTTGAAAGAAAAAGTCTATGTTTGCCAGCCACAAAAAATTGATGCAAGAGAGATAGAGAGAGAGAAGAAGACAACAACTTACGTTGTTTGGTTAAATGAATGAACCTATATTCATAGAATAAAGAGCTCTCACTTAATATTTATTCAAAAGAGATGACAATATATATAATACAATAGTGAGAAACCTTGAAAGAGAGTGAGAAGAAGAAAATATACATGATTTTCCAAGAAGAAAAGAAAAAAAGAAACAAATTTAGAATCTTTACATGTTTTGAAAATAAGATGTATTTCTTTTTTGTTTTTTTCTTTGTTTCTAATACACTTCTCTTTCCATGTGCTGATTTCTATCCTTCCTTTCATTCATCGCTTGACTTATACTTACCATTGGAGACCCACAAATCTTGGATAGCCTTGATTCCTTACTAGAAATAATTTTGGATTGCTACTTACTATAGCTGGTACAGATTTTACTTTGTTGATTGCTTGTATTGTCACTTACCATAGCTAATAGAGATTTGATGTCTTGATTAATTGAATTTGAATTATCACTTACCATAGCTAGCTCATCACACGATTTTGGATTCCTTTCATGGAAATTAAAATTTTTCTTACTTACCAAAACTTGCTTATCTTCATTAGCTCTCACTTTGAGCCAGTAAAAAATAACTTGACTGGTGCTAGTGAAAAGGATTTTCACTGGCAAATGTAAATTGTGCCAATAAAATCTTTACCGAAGAGGCCTTTACTGGTGCATCTACTAGCACAGCGATTGCACCTGTAATGACTTTTACTGGCGCAAAAGCTATGCCACTAAAAATCAAATTTCTTGTAGTGCTCCAGTCTTTCAGGATATCTCATCCTCTACTGTGAGCAAAAATATTCTATTGAGCAAGCGGAATTTTTTGGCATTGAAATTATTTTTTTAAAACTTGGATTTATAAAACCCTATGGGATGCTCAATCCGAGTCTTAACGAGCAATTAATATGCTTGTTTTCTTGTTCAACTCAACAAAAGATAACTTGTGATGTTTTTGGTTTAACTTGGAGCAACATTTTTTTTCCAGTTCCAACTGCGCAAATTAATGATCTGAACTCTCATACCAGAACCCTTTCACAACACAAGGATAAAACCGGTCTCATGAAAATGGAGTAAAAGGTTTCAAAAAGGGAATAGTGGGAAACAGTAAATTTCAACATCTAGGGTCCCTTGTATACCTTCTGCCATAAATATACATGGTCCACTATGGCATTATGTCTATTACTACGTGATAATATATGGATTTTTTGTTTTTTTTGTATAAACATCCATTGTTGGCGATGAAGAGAGCTCCAACTAACATGTATGGACCGATCGTGACAAAAATTTAAAAGAGCAAAATAACGTCAGCCAACTTCTCGTGAAGAACTAAAATTTTCTTTTCTCACAAATTTATTCGGAAGATATCAGAAAAATAAGGAAATTATTAAAAAAAACAAATAGGCAATGTTTCTCAAGATATAACCAATTTAAACGTAGATATCATACAAAAACTATGGCATTCTCTTCCAAATGATAACATCAGAACATTTTGAAGATGTTTGGCTGTCTAAAATGGGTACTAAAATATTACGTACCTTTATTAAAGATTGGGAATCCACAACTTGAGTAGCTTCAATAGTGCTCTATTGGCTAAGTGGTTGCAGCGAATTTGCCATGCTGAAGGTACCATTAGCTGCAATTTTATGAAAAAATATGGCTTGGAGTGGTGGTCTTCAAGTTGGTCCGTAAGCCATAGATGGCAATGAGGATCCAATATTTGGATGGGATTCATCTAGGTATGTATTGGACCCTTTCAATGAGGTGATTAGGGTGAAAGTGAGATGCGGCAACAATACCTTGTTTTGGCAAGAGGTTTGGTTCGGGGATTTCAAGTTTAGATACTTGTACCTTTTAGTTTATGAACTCACTGGAGCAAAATATGGCAAGGTGTGCGACTTTTGGTCCTTCACTGTGGGAACATGGAGCGGGCAGGTTATATGTTCCCCCTAGGAACACGCACCTGGGTCCCCACTGAGCGCTGCGTGGTGCTCAGTGGGGTGTACGGGGGAGCCGTACATCCTGCAGGCTGATGTACCGCAGTGTATGGCTCCCCCTACACCCCCACTGAGCGCCACGCGGCGCTCAGTGGAGACCTCGGAACACGCACTGCAGCTACATGTTCGGGATGTTCGGGGGTGCACACGCAACACCCTCTCAAACATGGGATATTGTTTTGCTTAGAGAGCTTTCGGACTTGGCTTTCCAGCAATGGACTGTTCTCATGGACTCCTTAACGGGCATTTCTCTTTCACAGTGGGAGGATACAGGCTTTTGGTCTCTTACTAACGATGGTTCTTTTACTACTTCGTCAATGTAAGTCTTTCTCGGGCCTTCTTCAATTTCTTGGCTTCCCAACCACACCTTGTGGGGAGCACGACTTCCACCATGCGCATCACTCATGGGCTTGCTGATGCTTTATGATGCGTGCAGTTAATACAGATATTAAGCTCAAGGGTTAAGGCTTCCACCTGGCTAGTTGCTGTCCGTTATGTTTTTATGAGGAAGAGTCAACAAAGCACCTATTTTGGACTTGTCACTTCTATACTTTGTAGCAATGGGCCTGGAATGATGAATTTATGCATAGGAAAAGCTTGACATTTCCTTGAGAGGTACTAATTGCGCCACATATCATCTATAGGAGAGCTCACTAGATGTTTCTTTGGCGAACTTGGCTTTTAACGTCTTGCATATGGAATTTGGTTAGAGAGGAATACCACATCTTTCGCAGGAAATATGCTAATTTAGAAAGTCCTTTACTATCACCTGAGATGGAAAACTGGTGCGAGGATTCGACTTAAGTGGCATATGTCCATTTTCTGCTCATTGATGTGACTTTAAATGTTCTTCTTCCATCATTTTCTTACATTTTGATATTGTGTCGGATGGGGGTAATTATATCTCATTGCTCCCTATACCTCATTAACTCCGCCTGTGTATAACTGTTTAGTTATACACGGCCGGTTCCAAGCCCGAATAAATTAAGGAGGAGGGTTGCGGTAGGCCAGTGATAGCCAATATAAAAACTTAGTCACACCCTATGAATATGAACCAATATGAGAATTTCGCTAGGGCGTTCTCTACTGAGCAACGCATTGTACTCTATAGGCCCAGAGGCAATGATAAATGGGCAAGGGTTGTCGCTCAGAAGCGATGCGTCACATCGGTGCTCGGGTGTGGTGTCAAATAGGCAAGGGTTCCCTCACTTTGTTGGACGGGTGAGGGTAAAAAAGAAAGTTCAAGACCATAAAATTAGGTTAGCCACTTGGAAAATAAGGTCTTTAACTGGTAAGTTGGTAGAGTTAGTAGATGTTATGTGTAGGAGAAAGATAAATATTTTATGTCTACAAGAGACCAAATGGGTAGGTGAGAAAGCAAAAGTGATAAAACCTTGAGGATATAAGATTTGGTATACAAGAATAAATAGGAATAGGAATGGAGTAGAGATTGTTATTAGTCGTCAGTTTATAGATAATGTAGTTGAGGTTCGTAGGAAGGGTGATAGGATTTTACTTATTAAATTAGTACTAGGTACGGATATTATTAATATTATTAGTGTTTATGTACGTCAAGTAGGTTTAGATGATTTCATTAAGCATCAATTTTGGAAAGATTTAGATGGAGTAGTACAAGGGATATCTTATGGAGAAAAGCTTTTCATCAGCGGTGACCTTAATGGATATGTAGGCACTAGTAGGGATGAATTTGAGAGTATCTATGGAGGCTATGGTATAGGAGAAAGAAACGAAAGTGGAGAAAGGATTTTAGATTTTAGTTTGTCCTATGATATGATCGTGGCAAACACTTGGTTTAGGAAGAGAGAGTCTCACCTAGTAACATTTAAAAGTGGGGTTAATACGAGTCAGATAGATTTTTTCCTACTTAGAAAAAGAGATAGGAGTTGTTGCATCGATTGTAAGGTTATACCGGGAGAAAGTGTAGCTACACAATATAGAGTCTTAATTTTAGATCTTAGAATTAGAAACTGTCGCAAAAGGGATAGACATAGGATAGCTCCTAAAATTAAGTGTTGGGCACTGAAAGGAGTTAAACAAAGAATGTTTGTAGAGCAGGTAGTTAAAGAAGTTGATTGGTGTCTCGAGGAGGATTCAGAATCAATATGGAATAAGATAGCGGGTGGCATGAGAAAGGTGGCTAAGGAGGTATTGGGTGGGTCTAAAGGTGGTGCACTGCTAGGTAAGGATACATTATGGTGGAACAAGGGTGACAAATTAGATATTAAGGTTAAAAGAGAGTATTATAGAAATCTAAGTAAGAGTCGTGATAATGAGAATTTGGAAAAGTATATGATAGCATAGAAGAAAGCTAAAAAAGTAGTTTGAAACACGAGGGATAAGGTATATAAGGAGGTTTATGACAAGTTGGATACCAAAGAGAGCGAGAAAGATATTTATAGGCTTGCAAAGATGAGAGATAGGACACTACAAGAAAAATGTCAATTAGCGACGGATAGTAGCAACGACATTTTTTTCGTCGCCAATTAGCGACGGCTTAGCGAGCGTCACTAATTCGTCACTAAGTTTCGTGATATTCACAGATGTAGCGATGGAAAATGGTCTGTCGCTAAGCTGTCGCTACGTAGCGACGGCTTAGCGACGGACCATTTTTGTCGCAACAACACGCTGCAGTTAGCGACGGAGTGGGCGACGGCTTTTTTTCCGTCGCTACTTAGTGACGCCGTTAGCGACAAACATATTCCGCCGCTAAGGAGTTGTATATATTTACGTCGGCTTAGCGACAGAATTATTCCGTCGCTAATTTTCACGTAAATCTGATCAGAACCCTTTTCCCTCTTTTCTTGTTTCCTCTCTCCCGCCCTCCCTACGCAGCCCGACGACTTCCTCCGCCGCCCGCCGCCCCGTCGCCTGTCGCCCCGCGTTCCGCCCGATCCGTCGCCCCGCCGACCGACCGTCGCCTCGCCGGAGACAGGTTCGCCCGCCCTACACGTTTCAAGCAGGGGTTAAACCCCCTGCCTTTTCGGCATGGGGGGTCGACCACCTGCCGGAAAGGCAGGGGGTTTAACCCCCTGCCGTGCCAGAAACACATGGGTTTAACCCCTGCGTTTCCGGCAGGGGGGGTCGACCCCTGCAGAAAACACAGGTGGTTTAACCCCTGCATTTCCAGCAGGGGTTAAACCCCCTGCCGGAAAGGCAGGGGGTTTAACCCCCTGCCTTTCCGGCACGACAGGGGGTTTAACCCCCTGCCTTTCCAGAAGGGGGTCAACCCCCCATGCCGGAAACGCAGGGGTTATTTGTTAGAATATGGTTCGTGGAGGTTATAGTGGTCGCTCATCCAGTAGTAGCCAGGCTCAGCCTTCATCTTCACGGGCTCCTGTGATAGGTATATCATATAACTAATTGGATGCTTGATTAGTTCAAATGCGCATTCTGAGAATTTCTAATGTATTTTTTTACAGATGATGTTGCGCTTGTACATGACCCACCTACACCAGTTGATCACACAAGTCAACAACCAACACAGGAAACCGGGTCTTCTCATGCTGGCACAAGAAGACTCATTCGAATAGTGTATATCGATAATCGACCGTAAGTATTTTGTTTTCAATTATTGCATATCTTTTAAATATTTTATATTGATATTTACTGTATAACAATTCATGTGCAGCACGAGGTTTGAGCCACAAGAAGTAGTATGGGAGATTAGGAGTTCACTTCTTCAACATCTACCAAGACCAGTTGCTCAATGGAAAGAGTACCCAAATGAGGTGTTAGACAGATTGTGGTCCTCATTCATGGTATACAGTTGTTCCTCATAGTTAATGTGTTTCATATTTAATTTATTTAAGCAATGTCTACTAGCTTTCTGAAAATATTTGTAGGCTTCGAATCGCTTCGCAACTACGGTGGAAGAAAATGATGCAAGGAAGGTGTGGCAGAAGGTGGCTGCCAATCGATTTGCAGACACATTGCACACTATGAAGACTGCAGCAAAAAAAACATCTGGCGTAGTAGATGATCCATTACTGTGGAAGGGTCATGGTCCTATTACTATCAGGAGAGATTACTGGGATGAAATGTGCGATAAGTGGGCGGGAGATGCATTTAGAAATCGCTCTGCGAAGGCTGCACAAAATCGATCGAAGATGCCCAAAGCCCATCTACACACAAGTGGATCTAGGACATTTGGGAGCCACCTGAAGAAAATGGTAACTCATTAATATATAATATTAATTTTATAAGTATTGTTGCAAACTTGTGTACTAAATCTTTTGTTATTTAACTTCGCAGGAAGCAGAAAAAGGAGGCAGTGTACCATATAAGGATGTGTTTGTAGAAACACATAAACGGAAGACCACGGGAGTCTTTGTATCAGAGAAGGCGAGAACGACAACGGTATGTATTAATTCTATTAATAATCATTGCAATATATATGCAAGTTATCATAATGTTATCATTAATTATTAATGAATACTTTAAACATTATTTTGTAGGAGGCATATGAGCAACATATGGTAGAGCGATATGGCGATGACGCTACTCAGCATCCATCATTTGATCCTACAGCATGGGTGACTGCAGCAGGTGAACCCAAAAAAGGTCGCGTGTTCGGGTTTGGGAGTAATATGAACACTTCACCAGTTATTGGTTCTTCCAGTTACGGCTCACCGACTTCTTGCGCCGACATAAGCTCCAAGCAGCCGACTATTCTTTCCGGTGATGATGTACGCCGGATCGTTAATGAATCACTGAATAACTACTTCCAATACACCGTCGCCCCCTTTCTCCAAAATGATATCAAGGCCGCTGTTTTGGATAGAGGATCTTCGATTCCAGGTCCCTCTCAGATATAATCACATATTCAGTTTTTTGTCTGCCTTAAAACACATATGAGCATAATTGAATCACATATATAACTTTTTGCCTGCCTAAGAACACATATGAGAATGTTATAATCACATATTCAGTTTTTTTACTGCCTTAGAGCACATATGAGCATGCTATAATAACATATAGAGTTTTTTTATTGCCTTAGAGCACATATGAGCATGCTATAATCACATATAAAGTTTTTTTGCCTGCCTAAGAACACATATAAGCATGATAGAATCACATATAAAGTTTTTTTGACTGCATTAGAACACATATGAGCATGCTATAATCACATATTCAGTTTTTTGACTGCCTTAGAACACATATGAGCATATTATAATCACATATTCAGTTTTTTGACTGCCTTAGCACACATATGAGCATGCTATAATAACATATAGAGTTTTTTTACTGCCTTAGAACACATATGAACATGCTATATATCATTTATGATAGAATCACATATAAATTTTTTTGCTTTGCCTGCCTTAGAGCACATATAATCACATATTCAAATTTTTGACTGCCTTAGCACACATACGAGCATGATCGAATCACACATATAGTTTTTTGCCTGCCTTAAAGCACATCTAAGCATGGTAGAATCACATATAGAGTTTTTCTAGATGCCTTAGAACACATATGAACATGCTATAATCACATATTCAATTTTTTGACTGCCTTAGCACACATATGAGCATGATAGAATTGCATATATATATAACTTTTTGTCTGCCTTAGAGCACATATGAGCATGATAGAATCACATATAGAGTTTTTTTATTGCCTTAGATCACACATGAGCACATGATAGAATCACATATAGTGTGTAATTTATTTCATTATATTTTGTTTATCAATACTGACTGTTCTTTTCTTGTGTAGGCTGCTAGCGATAATCAGCGTAGTGGAGCTGAAAGGTCAGATAAAGACAATGAACAAGAAGACGCACAAAATCTTGGCGATGATTAGAGAACTGTGTTGAAGAAGTTCTATTTTTTTATGTTTCCTAATTGTAATTGTTGAATTGTAAATAATTAAACTTGTTAATTTTAAGGTGGAACGATTAATTGTTGTAGATTCTAGTTATATGAAATTTTTTGTGTGGTTTGTTTTTTATTTACAGGAAATATAAATTGTACAGGAAATATAAATTGTACAGTTCTCGGTATTTAATTTTCAAATAATTTTTTTTTTATTTTTTTTCGTGTTTGCGATGGAACCATCCGTCGATATTCATATAAATCTAGCGACGGCATAGCGACGGAATATAGCACTCGTTAGTCCATCGCAATTAGCGACAGACCGGGCGACGAAATTATTCTGTCGCCAGTTAGCGTCGAAATATTCGCGACGTAAGCATATTGTCGCCTCGTTGTCCCTAATCCGTCGCTAACATGGGTAGCGACGGATTAGCGACGGAATGTGGTCGTCACTAATCTACTGCTTTGTTGTAGTGGGAAATCGAGGGATCTGGGTATGGTTAGATGTATCAAAGATGAAACGCAAAGGGTTTTAGTCAAAGATGAAACGCAAAGGGTTTTAGTCAAAGATGAGGAGATTAAAGAGAGATGAAAAGATTATTTTGATAAGCTATTTAATGGAAGTCATGCCCAAGATCTTGGAGACTTCTTTATTCTTTTTCATGAGATGAATCGTGACTTCATGCACAAGATTTAAAAGAAAGAAATTGCAGAGGCTTTGAAGAAAATGAAATCAAGAAGAGCAGTTGGCCCAGATGATATACCTATCGAGGCTTAAAAATGCTTGGGTGAGAAAGGTTTAGAATGGTTGACAAATCTTTTTAACAAGATTTGGCGGACAAATAAGATGCCTAATGAGTAGAGGAAGAGTACTTTGGTGCCTCTATATAAGAATAAGGGTGATATACAAGATTGCACAAACTATCGTGGTATAAAACTCATGAGTCATACTATGAAACTTTGGGAGAGTATGATTGAGTATAGATTGAGGAAGGTTGTCATAATATTGGAGAATCAATTTGGTTTTATGCCTAAAAGATCAACTATAGAAGCTATACATCTTCTTGGACAACTTATTGAGAGATATAGAGAGAGGAACAAATATTTGCATATGGTTTTTATTGATTTGGAGAAGGCATACACTAGAGTACCTAGAGATGTTCTCTGGTGGACAATGATGAAAAAATGTGTTTCTCTCAAGTACATTAGTATAATTAAAGATATGTACGAAGGAGTAGTAACCAATGTCCGCACTTGTGGAGGGGTGACATCCAATTTTTCTATAATGGTTGGGTTACATCAAGGATCTGTATTAAGCCCTTTCCTATTTGCTATAGTGATGGATGAGCTTACGAGATCAATTCAAGAAAATGTGTTGTGGTGTATATTGTTTGTTGATGATATTGTTTTGATTGATGAGTCTAGAGCTAGGGTTAATGCTAAGTTAGAATTATAGAGACAGACATTGAAAGCAAGAGGTTTTAAGTTGAGTAAGAGTAAGACAGAATATATGAAATGTCGGTTTAGTAAGCAATGAAGTAGTGATGGGAGTGTAGTGAAGCTTGGTGAGCAAGAAATACCGGTGGATGACTGTTTCAAATATTTGGGATCTATCATTCAAAAGTATGGAGAAATTGATGGAGATGTAAATCATAGGATAAATGTTGGGTGGATGAAATGAAAAAGTGCAATTGGAGTGTTGTGCGATCACATAATGCCGTTGTGGTTGAAAAAAAAGTTTTATAGGACGACAATTAGGCTCGTTTTACTATATGGTACGAAATGTTAGGTTGTCAAGAGACATCATATTCAAAAAATGACTGTAGCTGAGATGTGTATGCTTAAATGGATGTGTGAAAATACAATAAAAGATAAGATTTGAAACGAGGAGATACGTAAGAAGGTAGACGTTGCATCCATTGAAAATAAGATGAAAGAGAATCATTTACGGTGGTTTGGACATATTCAGCGAAGGTCTAATGATGCTCCAGTTAAAATGATGAAGAAATGAGAAAATATATTAGTTAAAAGAGGTCAGGGTAGGCCTAAGAAGACTTGGATGGAGATGATAGGAAAGGATATGAATGCTTTGAACCTCACTGAGGACATAGCATTGGATAGAAATGATTGAAGGAGAAGGATTCATGTGGAAGACCGAGAATGATTTTCTTTTTTTATTCATATCGCCGACCCCAATTGTTTTGGGATGAAGGTGTAGTTGTTGTTGTTGCTCCTTATACCTCATTGTGTATTTGCTATACTTGTTGAACCTATATTATTCTTATCAATATATTTCTTTTTTCTTAATAAAAATATTATGTTCTTCCAATATTTGTGACACTGCATGCCGGTGCTAGATCTGCTCACTATTAATGTCATGCATTTCGTACGCTGCAATTAAGATGGCTGATAGGAGAGAAAGGAGTTCGGTTCCACTCATCCCTTATGTCATCTCCCATGTTCATACCTCTCAAATCTTATTATGCAAGTTGTTGTGATCAAATCTGCCCTTATTATAGATGGATTCAACATGATAGAGGTCTGCGCATGAATTAAGGCTCTACTTCAAATGACTTCCACCGCGATCACTCTAAATGAGTGCAAGGTATGTTCTTCAACTTATACAGAGGTATGTGATCTCTTTATCGTCGTCATGGAGGCCTTAACCCATAGGTTAGATTCAGCGGCGGTCGAGGGTGGTCTTTTTGTGGGTGTGGATCTTCCAGGTTTCCTAGCTTTCTCTCACATCCTTTTCGCCAATGATATCCTAGTCTTCAGACGTGCAACAGAATCCAACGTTGCTAACTTACGGGTTTTGCTTCGGCTTTTTTCAAAACTCTCGAGACTCGTTATCAAAAGCAAAAAATCTAGCTATGTTCCATTTAACGAGCGGGGTGGGACGCCATCCTTTGTGTCCACACTACTTGGAGAGAGGGTTGTGTATGTTCGCCCCCGATGATTCACTGAATCCCACGTCTGTGTTCGGGGCTTTGAATGAGCACCACATATACAAGCACATGGGGCTCGTATTCCCGTGTATGTTGACATAACTTTGTATCGGACTCTGGTGTTGTTGCAAAGACTTTAGTACCCTTTCTTGCTATTCTTCTCATAAAGTGATGGTTTGAGAAAATGACAAAAATGCCCTTCATTCAAAAAAGAAAAAACAAATAGTTCAAAAAAAGGACAAACATGTCCTCCATCCAGAAAGTCGAGGATGATGTTGACTCTTCAAAGTCTTCTTCTTTTTCTGTTCAAAAAAAGGACAAACATGTCTTCTTCTTCTTTCTCCGTAAAACACTATAAAACCCTCTCTCTCTCTAGAGAAGAAATCAAGGGAAACAAAGAGTTCTTCCTGGAGAAGGCCATGAACAACAACCCTCTCACTCTCTCTCTTCTCTCTCTACTTCTGTGCACATCCAACAGACGATCCTACATTGCTCCATCGTCATCGTCATCTTCTTCCTTCTTCGTAAAACTCTGTAAAACCCTCTCTCTCTCTAGAGAAGAAATCAAGGGAGGTAAAGGGTTCCTCCTGGAGAAGGCCATGAACACCAACCCTCTCACTCTCTCTCCCTTCTCTCTCTACTTATGTGCCTGATTTAGAGTTTTTGCCCTTACAGGAGGGGGGTCTGGGGGTTCATCCCAGCGTGGGTAGCATCATTCAACTAAATGAGTTGTAGATCCTGATTCAGAGTTTTTACCCTTATAGGAGAGGGGTCTGGGGGCTCCTCCCAACGTGGGTAGCATCATTCAACTTGAAGAGTTGTGGAGTCTTATTCAAAGTTTTTACCCATTCATATTTTAAGGCATTAGATCTCATGTTTGAACATCCACGCATGTGCAGTTTGCTTTCATCATGTTCAGTTGCTTTCTAGATTATACTTTGAATTCTTGTGCATTTTAGATCTATCGATTTGTATATAACCAGAGCTCATTTTAATTTTAAATTTTTACTGAAACTTCATGCATATGTCTTCATGCTCTCCACCAAAAATCAGATCATTCTGAGTTTGTTTGACCCACTTTAAAAATCGAGATTCAAAACCTATTATTTTGCACCGTCAGGATTTTAGCAGAATCAGGACCAACTTGCGAAAGTGATTTCTCCCTAACCAGAAATGATCTTTCCAATCCGTAAAAAAGGTTGTTTTCTAAATTGAATCTAGTTTGCTCATACCAAATATTAGCGATTTCTATGGTGTTTTCGTACCAGTTTCGGGTCAAAAACCATAACCCTGTCACCCTGTGTCATTTTAACGACTCAGATTTTGATCCATTTTGTTTGAATTTTATTTTCCTAATAGAAGATCATTTTTCAATTCTATAAAACGAGTTCTCTTTGTTTATGTGTCTAGTTCATCCTTCTAAATTTTCAGAATTTTTCATGGTCAATTACTATTTTATTTTGATTAAATACCAGAACCTTATATCCAGATTTTATAAATGTTCTGATTTTGGCCCCCATATCATGACTGTTGTAGCACTTCTTCAACAAATCGTTATTTGATTGACAATATTCTTCAGCAAATTATTGTTATGATTTTTTTGAGTCTCTAATGAGTCTCTACTATGATTTGTAGTATTTTTGGGTCTCCAACGAGCCTCACAATGATTTATAGTGTTGTTCGATCTTTTAACTATGATTTATAGTGCTTTGGGGTCTCCAACGAGCCCCACAACGATTTGTAGTGTTTTTCGATCTTTTAACTATGATTTATAGTGTTTTCGGGTCTCTAACGAGACCCACAGCGATTTATAGTGTTGTTTGACCTCGCTATAGCGATTTGTAGTGTTTCTCGCTAAACACTACAGCGATTTGTGATACAAATCGCTATCCGAATCAGGACCAACTTGTCAGGGTCATATCTCCCTAACCAGAGATCGGATTTCAAATCCGTAAAAAGTGGTGTCTTTGTTATGAAGTCTAGTTTATTCCTGTAAATTTTCAGCGATTTCTATTGTCATTTGATACCCCATTTGGATTTAAAACCAGACCCCTATCAGTTTGCCTTATTTGAGTGACATAGGTTTTTATTTCATTTTGTAAGAGTCATATCTCCCCAACGAAAGATTATTTTTCAAATCCGTAAAAAGGGTTTTCTTTCTTTATATATCTAGTTTATATCTGGAAAGTTTTATAACTTTTTATGCTCATTTGATATTTCAAACCTGTTAAAAACCGAGACATGTTATAAAATGTTATAAAACTTAAAAAGTTTGAAACTTCCTCTATGTGTCTCGATTTTTAACAGGTTTGAAATATCAAATGAGCATAAAAAGTTATAAAACTTTCCAGATATAAAATAAACACATAGAGGAAGAAAACCCTTTTTACGGATTTGGAAAATGATCTTCCGTTGGGGAGATATGACTCTTACAAAATGAAATAAAAACCTATGTCACTCAAATAAGACAGACTGATAGGGGTCTGGTTTTAGATCCAAATGGGGTATCAAATGAATATAGAAATCGCTGAAAATTTACAGGAATAAACTAGACTTCATAACAAAGACACCACTTTTTACGGATTTGAAATCTGATCTCTGGTTAGAGAGATATGACCCTAACAAGTTGGTCATGATTCGGATAACGATTTGTATCACAAATTGCTGTAGTGTTTAGCGATTTGTAGTGTTTCTCGCTAAACACTACAGCGATTTGTGATACAAATCGCTATTCGAATCAGGATCAACTTGTCAGGGTCATATCTCCCTAACCAGAGATCGGATTTCAAATCCGTAAAAAGTGGTGTCTTCGTTATGAAGTCTAGTTCATTCCTGTAAATTTTTAGCGATTTCTATGGTCATTTGATACCGCATTTGGATCTAAAACCAGACCCCTATCAGTCTGCCTTATTTGAGTGACATAGGTTTTTATTTCATTTTGTAAGAGTCATATCTCCCCAACGGAAGATCATTTTTCAAATCCGTAAAAAAGGTTTTCTTTCTCTATGTGTCTAGTTTATATCTGGAAAGTTTTATAACTTTTTATGCTCATTTGATATTTCGAACCTGTTAAAAACCGAGACATGTTATAAAATGTTATAAAACTTAAAAAGTTTGAAACTTTCTCTATGTGTCTCGGTTTTTAACAGGTTCGAAATATCAAATGAGCATAAAAAGTTATAAAACTTTTCAGATATAAACTAGACACATAAAGGAAGAAAACTCTTTTACGGATTTGGAAAATGATCTTCCGTTGGGGAGATATGACTCTTACAAAATGAAATAAAAACCTGTCACTCAAATAAGGCAAACTGATAGGGGTCTGATTTTAGATCCAAATGGGGTATCAAATGACCATAGAAATCGCTGAAAATTTACATGAATAAACTAGACTTCATAACAAAGACACCACTTTTTACGGATTTGAAATCCGATCTCTGGTTAGGGAGATATGACCCTGACAAGTTGGTCCTGATTCGGATAGCGATTTGTATCACAAATCGCTGTAGTGTTTAACGATTTGTAGTGTTTCTCGCTAAACACTACAGCGATTTGTGATACAAATCGCTATCCGAATCAGGACCAACTTGTCAGGGTCATATCTCCCTAACCAGAGATCGGATTTCAAATCCGTAAAAAGTGGTGTCTTTGTTATGAAGTCTAGTTTATTCCTGTAAATTTTCAGCAATTTATATGGTCATTTGATACCCCATTTGGATCTAAAACCAGACCCCTATCAGTCTGTCTTATTTGAGTGACATAGGTTTTTATTTCATTTTGTAAGAGTCATATCTCCCCAACGGAAGATCATTTTCCAAATCCGTAAAAAGGGTTTGCTTTTTCTATGTGTCTAGTTTATATCTCAAAAGTTTTATAACTTTTTATGCTCATTTGATATTTCAAACCTGTTAAAAATCGAGACACATAGAGGAAGTTTCAAACTTTTTAAGTTTTATAACATTTTATAATATGTCTCGGTTTTTAACAGGTTTGAAATATCAAATGAGCATAAAAAGTTATAAAAATTTCCAGATATAAACTAGACACATAGAGAAAGAAAACCTTTTTTACGGATTTGAAAAATGATCTTCCGTTGGGGAGATATGACTCTTACAAAATGGATACAAGGTTATGGTATTTAATCAAAATAAAATAGTAATTTACCATGAAAAATTCTGAAAATTTACAGGGATGAACTAGACACATAAACAAAGATAAGCCGTTTTACAGAATTGAAAAATAATCTTCCATTAGGAAAATAAAATTCAAACAATATGAATCAAAATCTGAGCCGTTAAAATGACACAGGGTGACAGGGTTATGGTTTTTGACCCGAAACTGGTACGAAAACACCATAGAAATCGCTGAAATTTGGTATGAACAAACTAGATTCAATTTAGAAAACAACCCTTTTTACGGATTAGAAAAATCATCTCTGGTTAGGGAGAAATCACTTCCGCAAGTTGGTCCTGATTCTGCTAAAATTATGACGGTGCAAAATAATAGGTTTTGAATCTCGATTTTTAAAGTGGGTCAAACAAACTCAGAATGATCTGATTTTTGGTGGAGAGCATGAAAACATATGCATGAAGTTGCAGTAAAAAATTTAAATTAAAATGAGCTCTGGTTTCATACAAATCGATAGATCTAAAATACACAAGAATTCAAAGTATAATCTAGAAAGCAACTGAATATGATGAAAGCAAACTGCACATGCGTGAATGTTCAAAAATGAGATCTAATGCCTTAAAATATGAATGGATAAAAACTTTGAATCAGACTCCACAACTCTTCAAGTTGAATGATGCTACCCACGCTGGGAGGAGCCCCCAAACCCCCCTCCTGTAAGGGCAAAAACTCTAAATCAGGTTCCACAACTCATCAAGTTGAACGATGCTACAGTTAGTGTGCAGGTCAGTCGGTGTTTGATGGAGAAATGTTGGATCGTTTGTTGGATGTGCACAGAAGTACAGAGAGAAGGGAGAGAGAGTGAGATGAGGTTTTACCCCTCTTTTGTAAGGGTAAAAACTCTGAATCAGGATCTACAACTCATTTAGTTGAATGATGATACCCACGCTGGGAGGAGCCCCCAAACCCTCCTCCTGTAAGGGTAAAAACTCTGAATCAGTCTTCACAAGAGTCAATGTATAGGTCAGTCGGTGCTTGATGGAGCAATGTATGATCTTCTAATGGATGTGCACAGAAGCAGAAATAGAAGGGAAAGAGAGAGTGAGAGGGTTGATGTTCATGGCCTCCTCCAGGGGAGATTTCTTTCTCGGATAATCCTGCAGTGAAGAGACTGGGTCTTAAATAATCATCTTCGGGGCACTTAAGTCTTTACAACCACTCCTTTTCAAGAACCGTCATTTTTTTTTGCACCAATGGAAGAGAGGGTACTTAAGTCTT
This sequence comes from Nuphar pumila, assembly GCF_984573655.1. Classification (NCBI taxonomy): domain Eukaryota; kingdom Viridiplantae; phylum Streptophyta; class Magnoliopsida; order Nymphaeales; family Nymphaeaceae; genus Nuphar; species Nuphar pumila. The sequence goes on along the minus strand of NC_143264.1, from coordinate 65,146,496 downwards.
TGCAATCTTATCAAACTCCAACGCTAATTAATGCTGACAAACATGGGGATACGAGACGCACATGCTTACATATGTGGTGCTCTTTGGGACCCCCGATCATGAGATGTAGCTAACTGCCCTGTTCGGGGGAGGGGGGGAACATATAACCTCCTTTGCTACTTGGATGCCGAATTGGTGAGCTTCCAATCAAGTACTTCCTCCTCATCGTGGTGTTACATGGGATCTTTTTTAGAAAGAGGCAGAGGAAAAAGTCATAGCAAAAATCAATTCTTGGGCCGAGTTTCATCTTGCAATCACTCGTTAAACATGTTCTAACTAGCTATCTATTTCACTTTGTGCAATTATTTTATATCCCTTCCAAAACCCACAAACTCATAAATAAGGCCTTCCAAATCTTTGTTTGGTCCAGCAAATCTCAAAAATAAAAGCCCCACTTGGTGTCGTGGGAAATCAACACTAAATCCAAAAAGGAGGGTGGGCTTCGAATCCGAGAAGTGAGTCGTTGGAACAAAGCCCTTCTATTAAAGTGGCTATGGATGCTTATTATGCTTGACTAGCCTTGGATTGTGGTCATTAAAGCCAAGTACAATCTTCAAAGGTTGGCCTTTAGAATGAGTTGAGGGTTAGTTTCATTTGGTCACGTATCATTTTTTCGAAGGACGTTCGAAGCAAGGAAGGTCGCTTGCACTATCTATTTCCAGCCTTATACTGGATCGCCTCGCCAAGCATAAGGAGCAATTGGTTAACTCCTTTTGGAACCCTCAATCCGGTTGGAAAATCCAACTAAGGCATAACCTGTCTCCAATTGCTTTTGAGCAATGGATGGGAGCTGATGCAAAAACTCTCTCTTCATAAGCCAAACAACTCAAGTGATGCCCTCTTGAGCAGTGTTGTGAGAGGCGTACGCCTCAGTACCTGAAGCGTACGCCTCAGAGGCGAGGCGCACGCTCAAGGTACTGAGGCGTTGCTGTGATGCGCCCCTCATCAACCTCCGACCAGTTGTGACCACCGGAGTTGCTGTGTTGCAGCTGCTGCTCAGTCTTCTCCGACCATCGGACGACCGGCATATCCCTCGCTTCCGTACCAGCTGGGCGGGTGATCCTTCTCTTACTGCCTCCCCTCCCACCGCTTCACTTCCATTCCAGTTGTGAGAGGCGTACGCCTCATCAGAGGTGAAGCGCAGGCTCAACGCCTCACTTCGCTTTATCGCATTTAACAACCTTGCTCTTGAGCCCCCTTGCACCCAATGGCTACCAGATAAAGCTCTTTGGGATCGGGCTTTTCCCATACGTGGGTCTGTCACAACATAGTTGATTCTTCTATATAGGTTGCTAACAAACCATGTCAGGGTATGTTTGATGCGTCGTTCCTAGCGTGATTTGAACGAAAATCACGCTGGGAACAGCGATTTTCAACAAACATTGGACGCGGCGGACGGCGTTCCGCGAGTCCTCCGCGTCCAATTTACACTGTAATTGTTGATCCGACCAAGAACGGAGGGAACAAAAGAAAAAAAATTCGTGCATCGACGGGCGTGGCCTGAGACGGAAGCCCTAATCGTTGAGCCCTATTCTTCTCCTCTGAAATTTCGCAGGAGGTCTGAGAGTGTTTTCCCTCTCTCGATTGTCTGCATGCCCTAGTTTTCTGTTGTTCTCCTTCCAATCCTCTTCATCGTCAGATTCCTGCATTCGGGAGCCCTAGTTCCCCTCCTTCTTGATCGTCCGATTCGTGCAGGTACGCCATTATCTATCCTTCGTCTTTGTTTTTTTTGTTCTTTTCTCTGTTGGTTTTGAGTTTTGAGTTTTTGAGTTTATACATTCTGGGTTTTCATTGGTTTTGAGTTTTTACATTCTGAGTTTTGAGTTTATACACCAATCCAGCCAATCTCTAATTCACTGAGCTTCTCTCCCAAACAGTGCCCACGTTGTTATGGCTTCATGCAGGTTGGAACTTATTCGATAAGGGATATGGCTATGTTGGTACCATTAGAGTTATGATTGCATTCACTAGGTGCAGACGTATGCTGCTTTGGAATGCTGAGCTTCTTTTCTGCTTCTGTAGCGGGACACCACATAGCGATGCCACCCATCCATGTTCATCATATTTATAGCTTATGTATTTATATGAATATTTTTGTGCAATTTTTATTAGATTTCGTCAACTAATGGTGTTGATATGAAGGATGATTTTGTTGAAAATCTCATAAGGTTTTGTTTCATTTTTGACAGACTTTGGTATGTGATTCTGCCTTTGAATTGCATTGGTGTTGCTTCTTGGTTAAAAGACTACAAGGTTGATAATTGTTCATTGTCATTAGGATTTATGTTGTTTGGACTCTTTTATCTAATTTATCTGATTCAATGAGCAGGGTGAGCGCCTCAGTGTCAACAATATGAATGTGCCTGCAATGATCATGTCTGCTTAAGATGCATTTGCGGGTTACTTCACTCCTTACCAATCGAGGTGACTTGGAATTAAGCTGAACATGCACAGGTATGTTTTACTTTCTCCTTCCTTTTATTAACTATAAAAAAATTCCCAATAAATTAGGCTCCTCTTCTCTAGCCATTGTACCAAGAAAAGATTTAGCCCTTTAGTATGACTACCTTAGATTACTTACACTTATCTGTCACCTATGTCACAGGGATTCGGCTAGCAGGGTGCCGCACCCGCGTCGACGCGACTCGACGCGGGTGCGGGTGTGGGTGCGGCACCGGGTGCGGTCAACCCGATCCTGGGTGCGTTGACCGCACCCAGGATCATTTAGGTCCTTTTTTTTGGATTTTTTTTTTTTAAAATTTGCCCTCTAAAATGGGCTGCGAAATTTTTTTAAAAAAAAATCAGCTGACAGCTGTTGATGGGCTGCGAATTTTTTTTAAAAAAAAAATCTGCTGACAGCTCCTGTCAGCTGCTGACAAGAGCTGTCAGCAGAGAAAATCGGATTTGAAAAGGCAGCTCCTGACAGCTCCTGCGATTTTTTTTAAAAAAAAAAATCTGCTGACAGCTCCTGTCAGCTGCTGACAGGAGCTGTCAGCAGAGAAAATCGGATTTGAAAAGGCAGCTCCTGTCAGTCCTGGCAGGAGCTGTCAGCAGCTGACAGCTCCTGTCAGCTGCTGCCAGGAGCTGTCAGCAGCTGACAGCTCCTGTCAGCTGCTGCCAGTCCTGGCAGGAGCTGTCAGCAGCTGACAGCTCCTGGCAGGAGCTGTCAGCAGCTGACAGCTCCTGGCAGGAGCTTTTCAAATCCTTTTTTGCGTAAAGGATTTTCTCTCTCCCCTTTATATATATATATATATATATATATATATATATATATATATATATATATATATATATATATATATATATATATATATATATATATATATATTACATTTTTGCCCCTGCCGCACCCCCGCACCCGGGTTTTTTGGAAGTGCCGAATCCCCGCACCCGCACCCGCGCCCGCACCCGCGCCCGCACCCGCACCCATGTGACATAGTCTGTCACCTTTGATTGCCAGAATATGATGGCACGGCATGTTTCTCTAGTGGCTAGCCATACCAGTTAAACCTGAAATATTTGCCCCTCTGGCCTTTGCCAACCGCTGAACAGGTGATGTGCATATTTACTTTGTCTATACCTATTGTAACAACAAGCTCATTCTGCACGCTTTGTTCAAGTCAGGACATTATTATCAAGGCAAAATATGTTACTAATGAATATATGTTTACACTAGTGAAATCTTGAAATGCAGCTTTGATGAACTGATACTCAAATCATATATTAAGTTAATTTTTGTTATACATGTAGGCAAATTGTGCTTCCTTTATAGTGATTTTTTCAGCATCACAATCAAATGTCAATAAACCATAGGTCAGAATAGACAGTTAGCCATATTAGTGAGCCTGCAAAACCAATTTGAGAGATTAGTAAAATCTAAGCATTGGTATTGTAGCATTTAGTTCCATCAAAGGGGTTTGCTTAAAATCATATACAAAGTCAATTGTTGAGTTATATAGGTAATGGATTTACCGATAGAAACAGTGGTCTGAGAAAGAACTCTCTTTGACTTGAATATATTGGTTGATAATCCATATTCGGGTCAAAAATCCATATTGGGGGCAAAATCCAATTAGATATCTATATTTGCGGCAAATATCAAATTCAAGATCCATATTCGGTGCAAAAATCCAATTCAAGATTCATATTTGAGGCAATAATCTAATTTGAGATCCATATCCAAAACAAAAATCCATATTCGAGGCAAAATCTCATTCGAGATCTATATTCGGGGCAAAAATCCAATTCGAGATCCATATTCAAGGCAAAAATCCAATTTCAGATCCAATTTCAGAGCAAAAATCCATATTTGGGGCAAACATTTCATTAGAGATCCATATTTGGGGCAAAAATTCAATTCTAAATCCATATTCAGGACAAAAAATTATGATTTTAAATATAATTGCATAATTGGATCCATATTCGGGCAAAAAACCATAATAAACTTGTTAAAATTATGTAAAATGGTGAACGGATCGGGTGATATAATAAAAAATGAAATAATTTGACCCATTATCCATGATTGTCCAAGTTGTCTGCACATTGTCATCAAACAACGGACATTTAGAACATAGCATTTGTATATGATCCAAACAAATGTTGGACTTGGAACAGTTATTACAGAACGAATAGAACCAATGTTATGTTCCATTCTTTTTGTTCATTTTGTCCAAACCTGGACAATCCATCAAACATGCCCTAAAAGATTAGGAATTAATCTTCCTAGCCAATACCTCCTTTGCTGCATTCAAGAGTAATCTATTGCCCATCTCTTTTGGGATTGTTCCTTTGCGAAAGGTTGTTTTCAATTGGTTTGACAGCATGTGCCAATTGTTTGAGACTCAACAACTGATCTCTGAAGTGTGCTCATTGCTCCGCAACTGAAAAGGATCGACCCCAAAAAAAAATTTACTTGGCGTTGTTTCGTTCTCATCCTTTGGTGCCTAATCTGGCAACAACGGAACTGCTGGAGGCACTGGGAGACTCTGCTGGACCTTGTGACGGTTGCTTGCGCCACCAAGCATGAGTTGCTTATCAAGCTTCGTTTCAAGGAGTTTGATGTGCCAACCTTTCTTATGTAAGCTTTTCAGTGCTATAACCCGCATTGAGTGACTTCTCATCACTCCTTGCGATATGTTGTAATTCTGTCTTCTTATTTTTATGTATATTCCGTTCTTTTTTTCTCAAAAAAAAAAAAGATGGATTCAACATGGTTAATTTAAAAAGAATTGACCATTGGATCAGATTCTTTTGATAAAAAAATATGATTTTCAAATCATAAAATTTTGTGTCTTATCTTTTTACCCCTATCATCATGTAGTCCTTGTTACAGACGAGAGACCGACTAAATTTGTTAATGAAAATTAAAGGTTGGTGAAAACCTATAAACATCATATAGTTAGAGTTTCAAAGATAATAAATAATTGAGCATCGTATATTGTCACTCGCACTTTCATATTTCATCTTGTTGAAGATGGCATTATGAATGTCTTGTTGTTTTCTCACGTAATAGTTGGTTTGTCATTTTACTCTGTCATCGTTTAGCTTTCGTATTTTTCTTATTTCATTTGGTCAACCTCTTATTGTGGTTATCACCAGAGTACCAGTTGTTGAACATCATACCTTGTGATTCACACTTCCACATGATCTTGTTGAACACGATACCATGTATACATCAACATACATATCTAATTTTAGGGGTAGTTTTATTTTCCTACCCACCACTCTATAGTCGTGGTATTTATATCTTTTTGCATACCCTTCTCTCATGCAACTTATTATAAAAGTTTTGTTGAAGTCGAAAGTCTCACTCAATTGGCACTACCAAATTAAAGTATGCTCAAAACCCACATGCATTATGTTGTTAGAGTTTCATTGATTATAACTAATAGAACATTATGTCTTGTCACACACAATTTCACGTTTCGTCAACAGAACATCATATTTTGTCACACACAATTTCACGTTTCGTCAACAGAACATCATATTTTGTCACACACAATTTCACATTTGATCTTATTGAAGATGACATTATGAATACCTTATCATTGTTTTCTCACACATGAGTATATTTGTTTTTCTACCCCTCTTTTGTGTAGCCAACTTATTTATCTTATTTTGCCTGGTCAATCACTAACTGCAGCCATCACCAAAAGATTTGTTCTCAAATATCATCTCCTATTATGTAGGTTTCTAATTTCTCTAATTGAACATTGTCACTCATAGTTTCATATGCCATCTAAAGATGGCATCATGAATGTCTTGTTATTTTTTCATGTAAGGGTAGGTTTCTTTTCTACCCCACCGTTGTGTAGCTCTCTTATTTTTCTTATTTCATATTGTCAAGCTCTTATTGTAGCCATCACCGGCCATTGAACATCCTATCTTGTGATTCACACTTTCATACGATCTTGTTTTGAAATTCAATAAAATCTTGTATACAAGTCAAATTTCGATGACTTAAATCCCAGTCTTCGTCTTCACTAAATGAATGATGCAGATCACATTTATTTAATCAAAATAACTTGCATAGATAGGGATGATACAAGTGATGCATCAAAGTTGTCAGTATTGGCCAATTCGTATCGGCAAAAGATGGATACAATACTAACTTGAATTGGCTATTTTTTACTAAGTATAAAAATACTTAAAAATAAAATTTTTAAATTATTTTAAAAGTTTTAACATGTATCACGTTCTGATTGATATAAAATATTTTATTATTATTTTTAACTAATTTAGAGCGATTCAATTGAAAACCGATATTGGCCAAATCACCCGAATCGTTGGCCAAACAATTAAGGGCCGATACCGATACTGACAACAACATTGGGATGAATGAAACCCAATTTGAGTGAAAGTGGCTCATCTCTATAGGGCAGCCCAAGTGCAATAAATATTACTCCCAAGGACAAATCGGTTGATAAATGCTATGCCTACCGCATTGCGGGTGGCCATGGTTGATACCAACAACCACGTGCCACCATTTGGTAGGGAGGCCTCAACAGAAAGAATAGGGTCGACAGGTTTCTTGGACTTCCAACGTGGTCCCTTCTCTCTCTCTCTCCTTTGTGTTGATGGAAATAGCAAAGGAAAAAAAAAAAAGTTACTGTAGTAACCTCTCTCTCAAAGGTTTAGAATGGTTGACAAATCTTTTTAACTTGATTTGGCGAACAAATAAGATGCCTAATGAGTGGAGGAAGAGTACTTTGGTGCCTTTATATAAGAATAAGGGTGATATACAAGATTGCACAAACTATCGTGGTATAAAACTCATGAGTCATACTATGAAACTTTGGGAGAGGGTGATTGAGTCTAGGTTGAGGAAGGTTGTCATGATATCGGAGAATCAATTTGGTTTTATGCCTGGAAGATCAACTATGGAAGCTATACATCTTCTTAGACAACTTATTGAAAGATATAGAGAGAGGAACAAAGATTTGCATATGGTTTTTATTGATTTAGAGAAGGCATACGATAGAGTACCTAGGGACGTTCTCTGGTGGACAATGATGAAGAAAGGTGTTTCTCTCAAGTACATTAGTATAATTAAAGATATGTATGAAGGAGTAGTAACCAATGTCCGCACTTGTGGAGGGGTGACAACCAATTTCCCGATAACGGTTGGGTTACATCAAGGATCTGCTTTAAGCCCTTTCCTATTTGCGATAGTGATGGATGAGCTTACGAGATCAATTCAAGAAAATGTACCGTGGTGTATGTTGTTTGCTGATGATATTGTTTTGATTGATGAGTCTAGAGCTGGGGTTAATGCTAAGTTAGAATTATGGAGACAGACATTGGAAGCTAGAGGTTTTAAGTTGAGTAAGAGTAAGACTGAATATATGGAATGTCGGTTTAGTAAGCAACGAAGTAGTGATGGGAGTGTAGTGAAGCTTGGTGAGCAAGATATACCGGTGAATGATTATTTCAAATATTTGGGATCCATCATTCAAAAGTATGGAGAAATTGATGGAGATGTAAATCATAGGATAAAGGTTGGGTGGATGAAATGGAAAAGTGCTACTGGAGTGTTGTGCGATCGTAGAATGCCATTGCGGTTGAAGGGAAAGTTTTATAGGACGACTATTAGACCCGCTTTACTATATGGTACGGAATGTTGGGCTGCCAAGAGACATCATATTCAAAAAATGAGTGTAGCTGAGATGCGGATGCTTAGATGGATGTGTGGAAATACAATAAAAGATAAGATTCGGAACGAAGAGATACGTAAGAAGGTAGGTGTTGCACCCATTGAAAATAAGATGCGAGAGAATCGTTTACGGTGGTTTGGACATATTCGGCGAAGGCCTAATGATGCTCCAGTTAGAAGGTTGGAGAAATGGGAAAATATATTAGTTAAAAGAGGTCGGGGTAGGCCTAGGAAGACTTGGATGGAGATGATAGGAAAGGATATGAATGCTTTGAACCTCACCGAGGACATGGCGTTGGATAGAAATGATTGGAGGAAAAGGATTCATGTGGAAGACCCAAAATGAATTTCTTTTTTGGTTCATATCGCTGACCCCAATTGTTTTGGGATGAAGGCGTAGTTGTTGTTGTTGTTGTTGTAGTAACCTCTCTCTCGTTAAAGGTACACCCGGGCTCGTTATCAGCCGAGCTTGGCCAGCTGGATTATTTTTTTTAATTATTTTTAAGGAGAGGTGAGCCTTTTTCAAAAAGGAGCACCACACGAACACTGAACCTCGTACATTCAATCCTATTGAATCCAGTAGAACTAAAGCTGGCCCTTCATTTATGAGATACGTGGTGCTCTTTGGGACTCCCGATCATGAGATGTAGCTAACTGCCCTGTTGGGGGAGGAACATATAACCTGCTTCGTTCATTTATTGATGCCACCTACTTGGCTTTACTGGATTTACATCCCGGCTGTGATTTTATGTCTAAAACACCCCTGAAGCAATGCTATAAATAGGGACTTCTGTGTGATGTACACCACCATCATAATCCTAAGCACAGCAATGGCTTTCCTCAGTCGCTCCCTCTTCCTGCTTGCTGCTTTTTTGGCTCTTGCCACCCTGACTCATGCAGAGGATGAGAATGAGGCTGGCCTCTTTTTCCATCCTCGGCCCCACCCATTCCCTCACTTCCCACCAAGGCCATATCACCCATACCACCCACCACGGCACCCACGCTACCCTCCTACCACGGCCAACCCAGAGGAGCTAGAGCAGGATGAGTCGGTTGATGAGGTCGACCATTATTACGGCGGGCGGCCTCCCTACTACCACCGCCCTCCCTACTACCACCACCCTCGTTACCCTCGCTACCCACCTGCAGATGAGCAACAGTACGTCCAAAACCAAGCTGCACCAGTGAATAAGCCTAATTTTGAAGAGAAGCACAACTAGGAGGACTGGACTTAAGCCCTTGTATCCAATCATACTACTGCATGACGAATAAAAAAGTAATAGTGATATATGCAATAAACCCTTAATGTGTGCATGGCCAGTGTGCTATGTAATGTTGAGGCTGTACTCTGCTTGTCTGAAAAGAAATGTTGTGCTTGCATCTGCTTAGAAAATTTGTGGGGACCTTGTTAATTTGAACTGTATGTTATATATATATATATATATATATATATATATATATATATATATATATATATATATATATATATATATATATATATATGAGAATTCTATGGGTGCTCGGAGAGTGCCTACTCCCACGTACTAGAAATCATGGTTGTAGGCTGTATCTTCTCAATTAAACCTTATGGATGCACTCAACATAGTTTATTTGATATGAATCATGTTTTTTGACATAAAAAATATGTTTTTTTAAGTTATGAAATTTTGATACATTGTGAGCCTTTGATTTTTAAAGGTCTTAAAAAACATACATATATATGCTATAATCACATGATCCAAAACTTGTTTTCTACTAAATAATGCTTATATATATATATATATATGTGTGTGTGTCTGATAAACAAAAAAAGTTTAAGAAATTTGAAAAATCTAAAGCTTCTATTGGGTGGAAGTAGGTATTGTAGGGGCACCCTATCATTACCCCATATATATATATATATATATATATATATATATATATATATATATATATATATATATATATATATATATATATAGAAAGAGAGAGAGAGTCACACTTTCGAATCAAGTTCTTAATTTTATTGAGGCTAATGTTTCTGTAATGATTATATTGTGCACTTTGCACAGAGGAGCCTTTCCTTTATTTCTGAGATCTTGCACAGGAAGCCTAGAAATGGATGAGTTATGTTGCTTCATTTGTTCCTACATCAAGATGAGTCATCAGGAAGCTAGATTTCCGATACTGTCATAAAATTGCTAAAAAATGCAAATTTTAATAAAATTGGCCATTTCACGTGCATTGCTAGTAGCTTTCGTGTTTGGATGTATTAATTTTTAGATAGAGAGAAAATTAACAGCCCAAAGCATGTCCTTTGTTACATGAGCAATGATAAAAGCATATGCTTGTCTAGATTAAGCAAAAATCACCTAAAATAATTAGAAGGATGAGCTGGTTAGGACCACCGCCACCATCTGCTCACTCCAATACTCTTGAAATTTGCCAGTGTGCGTTCTATTCATTTCAACCCTTAAGTTATGGCCACATATTTTAATGACCTTCTTTCTTTACTTGAATCAAAATAGTAATTCATTGACCATCATGCCAAGAGTAACAAAAAATAGCAGAATCCTCGCTAGGGGCCACCACTCTCAGGGCCTGTGTTCTCGGTGGGCCCCTTTAACACAAAGTTTCTTCCTTAATCTCTCCCATCTACTGTCCCTCCCCCCCCCCCCCCCCCCCACACACACACACACGAAGACGGCCATTAGGTACAATGCGTATTCAAGGGTCCCAATGAGCGCCACGTATAAAATCTCGTGGGGCTCGTATTTCCGTGTGTGTCGGCATCACTTAGCATCAGAATATGATGTGGTTGCAAAGACTTAAGTACCCTTTCCGCCATTGGTGCCATAAAATGATGATTCTAGAAAAGGAGTGGTTGCAAAGACTTAAGTACCCCAAAGATGGTTATTTAAGACTCAGTCCCTGCACTGCAAGATTATCCGAGAAAGAAATCTCCCTGAAAAAGGTTATGAACATCAACCCTCCTTCTCTCTCTCTCCCTTCTCTTTCTGCCTCTATGCACATCCAGCAGACGATCCTACACTGCTTCATCAAGCACTGTCTGACCTGCACATTGACTGTAGCATGGTTCAACTTGATGAGTTGTGGAGCCTGATTTAGAGTTTTTGCCATTACAGAAGGGGGGGGGGGGTCCGGAGGCTTCCCCCGGTGCGAGTCCCGGGGGGCAGCGCCCCCTAAAAGAATTTTTTTGTGCCTTGTATGAATTCTTTCTTTTCTTTCCCTCTTGTAACTATTGAAAAAGAGCAATAAAGTGTTTTGTTTGATCGTTCTTGTTTATTGTTTCCTTTTGTTGTTTCTTGCTTATTGTTTTTGTAACACCCTTTCCTGCGATTTTTTTTTTTTGCTACACGATTTTCGTAAATCGCTACTTGATTTAGCAATTTTTTGTCTTTTTTTTTTGCTACGTGATTTTCGTAAATCGCTACTCGATATAGCAATTTATGAAAATCGTGTAGCGATTTGCCATTTATTTTTTTTTTTCGCTACACGATTTTCATAAATTGCTACTCAATTTAACGATTTGCCATTTTTTTTTTGCTACGCGATTTTCGTAAATCGCTACTCGATATAGCAATTTACGAAAATTACGTAGCGATTAGCCATTTATTTATTTTTTCGCTACACGATTTTTATAAATCATTACTCGATTTAGCGATTTGCTATTTTTTTTTTGCTATGCAATTTTCGTAAATCGCTACTATGTGTAAATCATAAATCGCGATGCCAAACTCTGCCCTCTTGAGCATGATCTTCGTCGTGATTAGGCACTAGTCATCAGTCGTCCCGATGTCAGCCTTGAGGTCTGTGATGGGGAAGTCGGAGAGGAACATGCCATTCCTGACGTTGGTGGGTCCTGTCAGAGAGCACGACGCTGGAGGTCAAGATAAGGACCTCATGGTGCCAAAACTCGATGAATGCTCGTCAGGACTTAAGGGTGAGAACGCCCGTGTTGAGCAGCGTCAGGGTGGCCTCGAAGGCATAACCCTGATCTGAAGTGTTGCCGAGGTAGGGGTAGATGGATTGTACTTTAAAAGACTCTGTTGTAGGTGTACTGGACGAAGATTTTGTTGTAGGTGTCCCTTAAAGGCGGAGGAGGGGCTGTAGCACTCGGTTGCCCACTGGACGAGGACAACATTCTGACCACTGCTAGCAGAAAGAGGACGATAATCACCATCGGATCGCCGACTCTTTGCCTCCCTTAATTTCTTCTCTAGAAAGAGAGAGAGAGAGAGAGAGAGAGAGAGAGAGAGGGTTTTACAGTGTTTCAAGGAGAAGGAAGAAGAAGAAGATGACAACATAAAGTTCAAATGAAAAAGAAAGAGAGAGTGCTTCAGGTTTGTTTCGCTGTTTGAACTTTAAAGAGTTAACATCATCCTCGACTTTCTGGATGGAAGATATTTTTGTCCTTTTTTTAACCATCGTTTTCCTTTTTTTGAATGGAGGACATTTTTGTCATTTTCTCGAACCATCATTTTATAGCGAGAATAGCAAGAAATGGTACTTAAGTCTTTGCAACTGCACCGGACTCTGATGCTAAGTGATGCCAACACACACGGGAATACGAGCCCCATGTGCTTATATACATGGTGCTTATTCAAACCCCCGAACACATAGTGCATCTTCATGGGAGAACACACAACACCCTCCCATCTGCTGGAGGCCTGCTTTCCCTCCTCGCCGCCTTTGTACTGGGGGCTATATGTGCACCCCTCGAACACGGACTGTAGCTACAATGCGTGTTTGGGGTCCCGATTGACCGTCGTGTGGCGCTTAGTTGGGTGTACAGGTTGCTGCACACCGCCATACAACCCACAGATTGGTGTATGGTGGTGTACGACGCCCCCGTACACCCGACTGAGCACCACGTGGCGCTCAGTCGGGAACCCGAACATGCACTGTAGCTACAATGCGTGTTCGGGGGAGAAGCCCACCTCTCTCAGGGGTTGTGCTGACTTTGGCACTCATGATTGGCTATTCAATAACTGAGGGTAGTCACCATGGAATTGTATCCTCACTAGGAGCCTCCGACTGTTATCCCACCCAATCAATGTCGAGGAGCATGTCGACAATGGTCTCTGATGTGATCATTAGTGATCTTAAATCTCGTGCCTCTCTCCTCGCCATTTTCTCAGCAAACACTGCATGGTTGAGATTTTTCTTTACTACCCAATGACATGCATTGAAAAGAATGGTAAATCATGCAGAGAAGTTGAAACGATAATTTGTATATCTCTATTCAAAACAGAAATAGAAAAACAACATAAAATGCAAGGTGTGTCGTCTCTTGATAACGCTGGGATGTTATCTCCACGACTCTAGCTAAAAGTTGCTTCCTAAAAATGTGAAGGCATATTAGGAAATGTATCTTCCCTGATGTACAACAAATAAAAAATAAATAAAACAAATTAGTATAATAAATATTAATAGTAAAAATATAAGAGACGTGAATGGTAACTTTGAATACAACTCCTCAAGTTGGAGCATGTGGATCTAACATGTCCAACTTGGTCTTCATTAGAGAAAATTGTTCGCTGCTCAAGGCCTTAGTAAATGGATTCGTACACTGTGAGGTTGTAGGAATGAATTGGGTCTGGAACATGCCGCTTTGGACCTTCTTTGATAAGGTGACAATCAATTTAAATATATTTTGTGCGCTCATGGTAGACTATATTAGCAGCAATGTGGGTAGATGCTTGATTGTCACATAATAGGAGCATGGATTGAGAGTGAGGAATTCTGAGATTTGCTAATAAATACTTGATGCAAGTTAGATCATAACTTGCTAAAGCCATCGACTGGCACTCGGCTTATGCGGAAGAGCAGAAAATAATTGTTTGCTTCTTGAATTTCCAAGATATAGGATTATTCTTGATCATGATGCAATAACTTAAAGTGGGTATTCGAGTCATGAGACAAGATGCCCAATCCAAGCTATAGCAACTCATAATATCCAACTTGTTGGCCAAGAGTGCCTTTGATGTAACAAAGTACTCTTAGTGTTTCCTCCATATGTGGCGTGGCTTACATAGTTGGCTCAAAAATTCACTCAAGATGTGGACAACAAATAAAATATCTTGGCTTGTGATGGTAAGGTAATCAAGCACCCCAATCAAACGAATAAATAAAAAAAAGGATTTTGAAAATAACGGATTTCAATTGGATCTAAGATCCGATTTGATTTTTGAATCCAAATTGAGTTAAAATCGGATCCAGATTGAATTTTAAGAAATTTTGCAAAAGTATTGAATCTTGGGTTTGAAATTCAAGAATTGTTTTTGAATTGGAGATAAAAATTGGAATTTGAAACTGGATCTGGATCCGTTTTGGTATTTTAGAATTGGATTATGAATTGCATCCATGGTATTTTTAAAAGATTTTTGCAAAATGATGGATTTGAATTTCAAATTTAAGAATTTAAAATTAAAGCAAAAATTGAATTTTGAAAAGGATCTGGATCTAAGGTTTTGAATAAAAACTAGATTTGGATCTGGATCTCGATCACAAATCAAAATAAGGGAGATTAGTTCGAATTAGGTTCGAACCTTGGGAATGAATTTATAAAAATGAAAAATCCAGGCTTATGATGGAGTTCGGATTTGGATATTGGATCAAACCTGGAAACAAATCTTAGATATTAGATCAAAACTCAAGAAATAAAGTTGGATCTCAGATATCAGATGAGCTCGAGATCATGAATTGATTCAAATATACTCTTGAATGAATCGAGAATTCAAAAGGGGTTTGACATCTATAAGAGGGGGGGGGGGGGTCCGAAATGGATTTGAAAATTTTGGGGTGTTTACAAACTACCACTCGATTTTTTCAGTAAGGGAGCGCAATGCATCTGCCATATCAACAAGTTCCTTTATGTACTCAAGCAATTCTCTAGAAATTGGTTTTCAAAACTCTCTACTTATTTGAAGTAGCTTGGCATAGATTTTCATCTTGGTATATGTTGATGACATTATCATTGCGGGTGATAATCAAACTCACATAGAAGAGCTCAAATCCCTTATACATCATCATTTTTGTCTAAAAAATCTTGGTCACCTCAAATACTTCATTAGAATTAAAGTGGCTAAATCTAAATAGGAAATATTTCTATCTCAAAAAAAATAAGCTCTAGATATTTTGGACAACATGCTATCTTGGAGCTCGTCCATGCAGTTTTCCTATGGATCCACAATTGTGACTCAACAATGAGGATGGTGCTGCATTAGAGGATCCTAGCAAATATCGTGTTGATCATATTTTCTAAAAATTGGTTTTCGAACCTTTGCATTTCAAAGATCAACTCTTGTGTTGATCATATTTTCTAAAAAATTTGATTTCGAATCATTGTATTCAAAGATCAACCCTTGTGTTGATCATATTTTCCAAAATTGGTTTTTCAAGCCATCACATTCAAAGATCAACCCTTGTGTTGATCATATTTTCTAAAATTTAGTTTTCAAATCATTGCTTCAAAAAATTAACCCTCATGATGATCTCTCGTGAATGATCCCCTTTTAAAGATCAGCTCTCGCGGTTAATCTTTCTTTCCAAAAAATGATTTTCTCATATTCTTCTCTCATTTTAAAGATCCCACATGCAGGCAGGATCAAACTCCTTTTCTCAACTTTTCTCAACTTTTTGTTTATCAATCTTTATCAGTTTTATCAGCTTTTATTCATTTTTTTATTGATTGTTCATCCATTTTTTTTAATTCTCCTTGTCAATTCTTATTTCAAAAATTACCCTTTCAGGTTAAGGGATAAACCTGATGCCTCTTTCCCATGAGGTATTTCTTTTTCCTTCTTCTTTTCCCCCCCTTCAGGTTAAGGGATAAACCTGAAACCTCATCCTACGAGGTCCTTATTTCTTCAAAACAAGGGATAGTCCTGAATGTCTTTCTTCCTCTTTTAAAGCTTCATTAATCTCTGCCAAATCTTTTTCTTTATCAATTTTTCAAGCTTCGTTGATTCTTTATCAAGCCTTTTATCAATTTTTTTTTGCCAAAATTTTTCCTTTCCCATTCAGGATAAGGGATAATCCTGAAACCACTCATAGGAGCAACAATGCTACCTGTAAGAATTCTGTTATAAAGATAATTCCCATAAAATTTCCTTGATTCTCCTCTTTAGTCAAATCTTCCATAAATTTCTATCTTTTCTCGCCAGTTCTTCGCAAATCTCATTTCTTCCCCAGTCAAGATAAGGGGGCAATACTGAAAACCGGACCATATACAGCTAACTATGATGGTCTATTTTAATCCACAAGTTGAATCCTTTCTTCTCAAATTGAGATCTTTAGGTTGAATTCATATAGAATCAAAAGCCCGTAGGTTGAACCCCCGTCAAACCAATATGGTTCACAGATTAAATCCCTCTTGAACCAAAATTCCTTCTTAAACCAGTCGATATTTAGGTTGAACTCCTACTGATCAGCGAGCTTTAGGTTGAAGTCCTACTGATTCGCAGTCCTCAGGTTGAAATCCTTTAGAACCATTTCTTCCATCGATCTTTAGGCTGAACTCCTACTGATCAGCGAGCCTTAGGTTGAAATCCTACTCATTTGCAGTCCTTAGGTTGAAATCTTTTAGGACCTTTTCTTTCATTGATCTTTAGGCTGAACTCCTATTGATCAGCGAGCCTTAGGTTGAAATTCTACTAATTCGTAGTCCTTAGGTTGGAATCCTTTAGGACCTTTTATTTTATCGATCTTTAGGCTGAACTCCTACTAATCAGCAAGCCTTAGGTTGAAATCCTACTGATTCGCAGTCCTTAGGTTGAAATCCTTTAGGACCATTTCTTTCATCGATCTTTAGGCTGAACTCCTACTAATCAACGAGCTTTAGGTTGAAGTCCTACTGATTCGCAGTCCTTAGGTTGAAATCCTTTAGGACCTTTTCTTCCATCGATCTTTAGGTTGAACTCCTACTGATCAGCGATCCTTAGGTTGAAATCCTACTGATTCGCAGTCCTTAGGTTGAAATCCTTTAGGACCATTTCTTTCATCGATCTTTAGGTTGAACTCCTACTGATCAGCGAGCTTTAG
This sequence comes from Nuphar pumila, assembly GCF_984573655.1. NCBI lineage: Eukaryota > Viridiplantae > Streptophyta > Magnoliopsida > Nymphaeales > Nymphaeaceae > Nuphar > Nuphar pumila. The sequence continues at coordinate 65,129,260 of NC_143264.1, read as the reverse complement.
GTTGAAGTCCTACTGATTCGCAGTCCTTAGGTTGAAATCCTTTAGGACCTTTTCTTTCATCGATCTTTAGGCTGAACTCCTACTGATCAGCGAGCTTTAGGTTGAAGTCCTACTGATTCGCAATCCTTAGGTTGAAATCCTTTAGGACCTTTTCTTCCATCGATCTTTAGGCTGGACTCCTACTGATCAGGAAGCCTTAGGTTGAAATGCTACTGATTCGCAGTCCTTAGGTTGAAATCTTTTAGGACCTTTTCTTCCATCGATCTTTAGGCTGAACTCCTACTGATCAGCGAGCCTTAGGTTGAAATCCTACTAATTCGCAGTCCTTAGGTTGAAATCCTTTAGGACCTTTTCTTTCATCGATCTTTAGACTGAACTCCTACTGATGAGCGAGACTTAGGTTGAAATCCTACTGATTCGCAATCCTTAGGTCGAAATCCTTTAGGACCATTTCTTCCATCAATCTTTAGGCTGAACTCCTACTGATCAGCGAGCTTTAGGTTGAAATTCCACTGATTCGCAGTCCTTAGGTTGAAATCCTTTAGGACCTTTTCTTTCGATCTTTAGGCTGAACTCCTACTGATCAGCGAGATTTAGGTTGAAATCTCACTGGTTCGCAGTCCTTAGGTTGAAATCCTTTACGACCCTTTCCTCCAGTTGATCTTTAGGTTGAACTCCTATTGATCCGCGATTTTTAGGTTGAACTCCTACTAATTCGCAGATCTCATTTTGAATCCCCTTCAGAAGTCAATCTGTAGTTTTAATTCCTACTTATCAAGGCCCTTAGGCTGAACTCCTTTTGGACCAATTTTCCTTCAAAAGGTCAATCTTTAGGTTGAATTTCTTCTGAACCCATCTCATGTTCAAAAATTCAATCTGTAGGTTGAAATCCTACTGATCCCTCTGTCTTTTGTAGTTCCTAGGTTGAATTCCTATCGAACCACATTCATTTTTCAAAAAGTAAATCTGTAGTTTGAATTCCTACTAATCCATATTCTTTTACGGTTCTTAGGTTGAATTCCTATCGAACCATATTCATTTTTCAAAAAGTCAATATGTAGTTTGAATTCCTACTAATGTATATTCTTTGGCGGTTCTTAGGTTGAATTCCTATTGAACCAAAATTCATTTTTCAAAAAAATCAATCTAAGGGTTGAGATCCTATTAGTCTATATTTTTTTACAGTTCTTAGGTTGAACTCCTATTAAACCAAAATTCATTTTTCAAAATTTCAGTCTGTAGGATTGATTTCCTACCAATCAAATATTCTTTTACGGTTCTTAGGTTGAATTCCTATTAAATCAAACTCATTCTTTGAAAATTCAGTCTATAGATAAATTCTTACTAGTCAAAAATTCTTTTGCAAATTCTTAGGTTGAATTCCTATTAAACTAACTCCATTTTTCAAAAATTCCATCTGTAGGATGAATCCCTACGAATCCAAATATTCTTTGCGACTCTTAAAGCTGAGTCCCTGTTGAGCCAATGTTGTGTGATAAAACCAATATTTTCATGTTTATTTCTTCCAAAATTTCAGCTAAATGAGGTATCAAAATCTATATTGAGTGATTATTTCACAAAGGATTCTCAAAAACTTTGCCAATCTGCCAAATGTGTATTGATTTCAATATTTTATTTTACAAAAAAATTACCTCAGATTACCTCTAGTATTCTTTTCAAAAGGGTAAAACTTCTTGCGAAAAAAAGGTAAAATTCAAATCTTTTCCTGTTGATCAACCAAAAGGATATAAGAAATATCCTTGATATGATCAGTGAAAGAAATATTCAATGACGATGAAAAGCCAGAAGCGAATTGATATTGATCATTGCTATGGCGCATGTTTTAAGACGGTTGTCTGGCAATCAGGCAGTGGAAATATCTCCAGCTATAAAAAGAATCCACTCAATCCATGTCTTCTCATTCATTTAAAGCTGTAATCAAATATCTGCAAAAGGGATCTCTCAACTGTCGTTGAGATGAAGACGAATAGGCGAGCTAGATCTTTGGGGCCAAAGAAGATTTGGATCATCTCCGAGATGAAGGAGTTTGTGAAGGACCTTTCTAGGGAAAGTTCAAATCACCGTTGAGATGAAGGCGAGTGTGATGAACCTACCGACAAACCCTAAAAGATATTTGATTTCTGCTATCATATAAAGACCTTTTTGAGCCAATGCCATCAATAGAATTCTTGAGATAAAAGAATGATCAAAACATCTCCAAGATGAAGGAGTTTGTGACCTACCCTTCCCTGAAAAAAGAGAGAAAAATCAGAACACTTCCAAATGAAGGATGATATAAAAACCCGAGAAAAGTGCAGTGACTCAAAAAGAGTGCAAAAGGATCATCATGGGGAAAACATCGAGATATCAAACTGCCAAAATTGCCAGGGGTCATCTTTTCTCATACAAAATTCCTTTATCAATATCTCTTCACTACTTGTTTTTATGAAATTAAGAATATTTCTTCTCTTCTCATATCAGGAAAATGGGTAGCTTTCTTGAAGAAAATCATCAGCGCTAAAATTTCGAATTTGACTCTTAGAACTGAGGAGTTAACCTCATTGGAGGAAATACTCTAGGTAAAAGAGGAAATATCTTTGCACATACGTGCACATTTCCAAACATTTGAATCAACTATAATTTTATCTTATTGGCAAAATTTTCTAGCTATTCCAAGAATAAAATAAACATTCAATATCCATTTCGATGCAACCTAGCGTTGTTTATATCTTTCAGAAGAGTTGCCTCATTTAGTTGAAGTATCTCTTCCCGTCCCATCACAGTTTTTCTCATTAAGAAATCTGTATGGTAGATTCTCCCACTCAGGATAAGGGTCAAACTTGAACCCTCTGTGAGAGGTCGTTCATTTCAAAAGCTATTTCAGTCTCAGCAATGAGACACCCAATTTCTTCCCCTTTTCGAAGCTTTAGGGAACCCTATATTTCTCCTTTCGCAAAAACCCCTTTCAAGTTTGTTTGTCCAAATTCCGAAGGTCCCATTATGGTTTCTTCATTTGAGAAACCCGTATGGTAGATTTTCTATTCAGGTTAAGGGTTAAGCCTGAACTTCGCTTCGCGAGGTATCTTCCTTTTCAGGTTTTGGTTAAACCTGAGTCTCGTTCCAACGAGATCCCTTGTCGTGACGAGGTGTTTTCCTTCCAGTCCCATCATAGCTCTTCCCATCAAAGAACTCATGCTTCACATATCCATCCAAAAAGGGATCCTACTTAAGCTGCATTTTACAAGGCATTTTTCAAAAATGTCCCATCAAGGTCCTCATGTATTCCTTTCCAAATACATTTTTGATATATCTTCGTCCCATCCAGGTTAAGGGCTAAACCTGAATCATTCCAAAAAGAGTATTTTGTCTCACCCATAAGACCTGATCAAAATTCTGATTTTTCACCATTTCGGGATTTTTCACCCAAAGTTCCATCACGATTTCCTCATTTTTTACTCAATCATATCATTTCCGAGGATTTTGTCTCCTTAAAACTATTCAGGATAAGGTTTTAAGCCTGAGAAGTCATATTTTCAAAATAATTCTTCCACACCCAGTTCAGATCTGCTGACTGGGGCATTTTCAAAATTTGGAGTATTGTCTTTGCCACTAAGCTCGGCTTTCAACCGGCTTAGTAGCAAATAGGGGCATCTGTGAACACCCCAAATTTTTCAAAGATTTATAAAATGACCTTTTTGCCCTTGACTCCATCTTCTGAGAAAACCAAAGCTAAATTTCAGTCATTCTTCAGGTTTTCTGGATTAAATTTCATATTGATATATTCAAAATTAATCCTGGATCCGAACTCAGTGTTTTAAATCCAAAACATGAGCCTCGTTGTATTTCCAAATTAAAAATTACAAAAATACCAAAAAAAAGGTTCTGAATGGCTCGGGCAGTTCATCCGGCACTCTGTTGGATCCCCAACTCTATATTTCTCGATTCGAGGCTTTAAACCTCGAATATTTCCTCAAAATCCAGATGTGAACCCATTTTCTGAAGAAATTTTCCTAAAATAGCCTTGAGTTCTCAGAAAAACTCTCGCTTGTAAATACTTTGCAAAAACACAAAAATTAGTTTTAATCTTTGTCTTCTCATAAAACTTTTAGAACTTTATTCTAAAAAAATGCAAAAAAATGGAAAAATAACACAAAAACCAAAAAAAATGGGAAAACTACAAGAAAAGCAAATGATTTTGAGCCTTTTTGAAATCAATTTTTGCTAAAAACCTCGGGAGCCCTTTTGTTGTAAAAACTTGAAAATCGAAGGGGGGTCCTTTGCAAAACTCTCTTTTAGGGTTTGAAAACCCTTCGTAAGCAAGGAAAGGGCGAAAGAGAGCCACCCCCCTCACTCTCGCCTCTCTCTCCCTCCCTCTCTCTCTCTCTCTCTCCTCCATTGCCAACCGAATACCGCTCGAACCTTCTCTTCCTCCTTAAAAGGGCACGCAGGAAGCCCCATTCGCTCATCTGTTATCACCCCATCACGGTCCTGATTCCCCATTCGTCTTCATTTCTTCTTCTTCTCCTTCTTCTGATATCTGTCGTTTCTTTCCAAGCAAGCTGAAGAAGGTCGGCTACCCTTGCAAGAATCTCCAGCAATCGTAACACTCTGAAAAGATTCTCTCTGGTTGGACAAAGGAGATCAAGACCTCCGGTGACAACCACGGTGAGCTCCCATTTTATTTGACATCTCTTCCTCGTCCTTCTTCTGACATCCGAAGGAAAACGACCTCTGGAAGAAGACCGACCCCGCCACCAAAGTCGGCTTCATCTGCACTCCTCCTTTGATCGGCAAAAGGGCTCTTAATCCCAGCACCATCAATAAGTCAGGTAAAAGCTCCCCCCCTCCCCCCTTTCTTCTGAAGATTTGCTCATTTTCCATTGTTTTGCCCCTAACGCACGATTGAGTGATGTCGATTTGCTCATGGCAATATTGACCCCTCCCTGTGCTATAGCAAATGGAATAACCTTATTCCAATACCTTTTCTTTGTTATTTATTTTTTCCCTTTTTCTCTGCAATTTATCTCGGTTTTCTGGAGATCATTTACGATAGACCCGATACTGTCTAAATGCTTCCTTAGTTAATTTTACGCACTAGCTTTTGTTTATTTCTATTTTTCATTCTTTTCCTTTTCTTTTGTTTGTTTTGTTTGCATATACCAGATTTTAGTATCTTTCTTACCGATCATTTGGGTCGATTCTCGTTTTTTTTTCTCTTTCTTTCAACCCGTGAGATAAAGTTATCTCAGATCGATGATTAAAAACCCAATTGTCACTGTTTGGAATTTTGACCGAATTCTGGCTTATCACTGTATTGCTTATTATTTAGAATTTTGGCCTGTCATTATATTGTTTGGCTATTGTTTAAAATTCTGGTGGATGCCGGCAGCTTGAAAATGGGAAGTTCAGTGCCCTTTGGCAATCATTCACTAAAAAGAGCCTGCAGGAATCTTGCAACACTTTGTACTGAGTAGAGCTTTGATCGAAATCAATTGCCTTTGAAATTCAAGATTTGTTGGATCATTTATATGATGTGAAGGATGAGAATGCTGGTCTATACCGAATTCTTATTGTTTGTTTGTTGATATCTGAGTGAAAGGCATGGGTTATTCACTGAACTGCTGATCTACGGATCAGGCTGAAGTACAAATTTGTTGTTGGTTAAATATTAATCTTCGGATTTCAAATTGTCGAAAACTAAAGCTCCAGTTAGTAAGATTTCCTTCTGATTTAGAGTTTGACCCGCTGCATTGAACTCTAACATTAAGCATGATAAGCATTTCATTGAATATTGTCTAGTGCAACGCTTGTCTTGTTTGAACTGTTGTTGAACTGCATAAGGGTTCCCTTGAGTTCGCCCTCCTCTGCTCCCTCATTCAGAGCACCTGCGGAGCTACAACGTCTGTTAAAATCAAATAATGATGGATGAAGTTTCGTGGAGTACCATCTTGATAAGTATACTGACAATACATCGATTCTTGGCATTTCTGATGAAACAACTTCCAAGTTTTGATCGTCTTTAAGGGTATCTCACTCATGATTTCACATTTTTTTTGGATGCATCATATGACATTTCCCCATTCAACATTATGCTTTGTGCCTTAGTTTACATTCTACATTGTGGTTCCTGCACTTTATTATCGGTTATATACCCATCCCTACAAAATGTTATCAATCCCTGTGTTCTACTGATGCCTGGTCATTCATATGACCCCGTGACATCATGTCACATGTTTTTTTTTGTTTTTTTTATTTATGTTTCTTTGTGTTTGGATTTATCTCCATAATTAACCAGGTTTCATTCCCCCAATGCATTCATATTTCAGTATTAATTTTGCTTAGCCTCCCGGCCACCCCAACTCGTTTGGGATTGCTGGGTCTATCAAATATATATAAAAAAGGGGTCTGATAGAATAGTAAAGGCATGTCTCGTGATAAAAGCTGAGCTATATTTTGCCAGTAAACTGATAGATCAATGGCGTAATTTGCTTTTTGTTCGTGTCTTTTATCATAATTTCTGTTTTCCATCTTATATTTCACATGACCTTCTAGTCCAAAGGTGCTACAACTGTTTTAGTTAATATTTCCCAACATCTGCAATTTCTCTGTTACTTGCGGCATTCTATATATATTTGATTAGTATAGTAAATGGCTTTTGCCCTATGATGGCTACAGATTCACTTTTAAGATTTCATTCATTCGATAATCAGTGTTATGGGTCCAGCAAGGGTTTTCAATCAGAATTCTAACTAGTTTGGCTTTCTTATACATATCCTTGGAAGAAGAGCCTTCTAAAAACAGTTTTAGTTTCATTCCTTGCGGCATGGAGTCAAAGAAAATACCATATTTCAGCCTGCAAATGGTGAAATCCAAGAACTTTATTTAGGCAACTCATTCCTGAAATTTGAGATCATTGGGTTTTGAATATTTGCCTAAGATATTTTGTTCATCTATTTCATGACAGGCTTCTCTTTTCTTTTCTTTTCAGAATCAAATCAGAGAATTCGTGGATGTTAGTTTTCGCCAGGTCCCTATCTTGACCCTCCAGGTATCGATTCATATTAATATGAAATGCTTGAAAGGGACTAAAAATTTCATGTGATTTTCACTTGTGTCATATTACAGTATTCGAACTATATTATTGACTGCATTTTTTAAAAAAAAAAGAATATGTTATTAATAATGTGCATCACCTTTTTACCGATTTCTGAAGTTAATTTGAAGTATAGAGGTAATGCTTTTGTGCGTATTTGTGTCGACTGTGTGCATGGGATGTGAATCTTAAAGACTTTGGTTTATGAGCTTAAACAAGCAGTTATACCCAAGACGTGTGTTGTAAATATCATAAACATCATCAAGGGTGCTACTGTTGTGCTCCTATTAACATCATTTCTTGGATGAAAATCGTGAGAAGTCTATCTCTCTCATGGATGAAGGAAAGGTGATATACATTGTAACCTGTCATTATGCTTTAAAGCTGATTTGTCGATCAGCTAAGTTAGCCATTTTCTGTCAAAAGCAAATCCAGGTATAGAATTAACTCCTGAAACCTAAATCATGGCTCACAGTTATCACCAGATTTCGGTGGCACATGGTCACCATCTTCAGCATGCTGTCACCACAGCACTGCCACACTACCTATTGCACTTGCTACACAACAGCACTTCAAATCCCCTTAACAGGAAACAACTCTTAACCATGTGAATTGTGCTGGACTTTTGGGAGATGGATTTGGTTCAACGCCTGAGATGTCTAGGAGAGATTTGATATGGGTTGTTACACGGATACAGATTGTTGTTGATCGATACCCATCTTGTTTCCATCTTTAAAGCATTCAATTGATTGAAAGTTGGAGCTTGTGCCACAAAGTCCATGTATACAGGCTCTCCTGATCATCAAGATGCCTGGGTTTTCATCATTACTGAGAGTATGTAGTTTTTGTCCAGATATCATACTTGATTTGGAAAGTCAACAATGGTACATCTATGAGATCATCAGTGGCATAAAAGTTTCTATCCCTATACTACATTTGAAGCAGTTTATTTTCCCACATGTAAAGATTTTCTGGATCATGCTAATTGTAGATGAGTTGTCTTGAGTGCAGTGCCTGTTCTTGTTCTGCTGGTATAAGTTAAAATGTCTATGAACATAAAAAATCTATTATGTATGTTTATAAGTGTTAATGGTGGCATATGTGGAGATGTGCCATAAAGGATCAACAAGCTTACATAGTTGATAGTTACTTCCCTATGCATCTGGCATCAAACACACCTTACTTCCCCAGTCTTCACCATTGCTGCACATATGCCATACATATTCATTAGATGCTCACTGTTGTACCCTGCATATAGTTGTGTATCTAAGAGTTGCATCTCTTCAATGGATTTCATTGTATTGTTATTAGCACTAGCATCTACTTTCTTCATGTTTATCTCACTGACACCATCATGCATGCATACGTCTTATTAGTTGTATACCTCTAAATTTCCTTTTAGATTATTATTTTCATGAGTATGCCTGAGTGTTTTATTAGTTAGGCTCAATGTGATGTAAATCGTTTCCTATATGTATCTTTTATGTGGTACTAATCCTGTTTTTGCAGAAAATATGTAATGCTATCCTTCTTCTGAAATCAGAAGCTTTGGAAATTATAATTGATGTAATAGTTAGGTCTTAATGAAAATCTACATTTCCTGTTTTAGATAAGAATGAATGAGCATTGTAAATATCATAAATTGTTTATTTTCATACTTTTTGTCTTTATTTTTCAAAATCTCACAATGGTAAAACACGAATGGCACGTGCACCCTTTCGTAATAGGTAATTAATCCTAAGTTGATGATTTACATCAATGGCCATAGTCAGGATGTAGACAAAACTTAGGATTCTTATCTTTTATAAAATAACACTGCATCCACACTGGATCATTTTCAAAATTCATCATGTTTTCTTCAAATATTTCCCTCTTTTATTAGAGTTTAGTTTAAAATTAATTCAATATGTATACCAATGGCCATAGTCAGGGTATACTGAGAGTTAATTTCTTTCTAAACTCTATAAAAACACCAAAATATGTTTGATTCTCCATTTGAATTTAGATATGATTATTATATAATACATTCAATTACCATAGTCAGGAGTGTATTATATCATTAATCTTATTTACATTCATTTAAAGAATGAAATATGATTTTCAAAATCCAATTTCAAATCCTTTAAATTTCATCATTTAGGATAGAATTGCATCATATTTTCAAAATTCCCTTTTCGAAAACCCAAGTGACTGTGAATATCTTTTCTTCAATTTCTATTTCAAATTCATCAAATTCTATCTCATCTTCAAAGTCCAAATTTTGACTTTGAAATCAAATTCAAAGTTCAATTTAACTTTGAAATTCTTGATTCATTTTCTAAATTTCAAATTCAAATTTCAAATTCAAAGTCCAATTCAACTTGGAAATTCATTTATATATTCAAAGTTCAAATTCTCAAATCAATCTTGAAATTCCAAATCCAAAGTTAGATCCAAATTACATCTTAGATTTCAGATTTTGGATCCAATCCTCATTTAGGATTCTAGATCCAGAATCCAACTTCACTTTGGATCTCAGACTTCAGATCCAAATTCCTTTTAGGATCCAGAATCCAATTCCACTTTGGATCTCAGACTTCAGACCCAAATCCATTTTAGGATCCATGACCCAATCCAATTTTGGATCTCAGACTTCAGATCCAAATTCCTTTTAGGATCCAAAACCCAACTTGCCTTGGATCTCAAACTTCAGATCCAAAATCCATTCTAGGATCCAGAGTCCAATTCCATCTTAGATCTCAGATTTTAGATCCAATTCCCATTTAGGATTCTAAATCCAAACTTCAATCTCATCTTGGATTTTTCAACTCTATTTGGAATCCAAACTTTTGATTCAAATTCCATTCTGAACTCTGAATTTTAAATCAAATTCTATCTCCAAATCTGAATTCCATTCCAAGTTTACCTTGAATCCAAAAACCAATTCTATTCCTCAATTCTATTTTGATTTCTCAAATCTGATTTTAATTTCAAAGCTTTACAACTGAAATCCAAAATTACATTCCAAATTTCATCTCTATCCTGATTCAAAATTCTAAATTCAAAGTCCATTTATGACTTTGAAATTTCCTTTCTTCTCCTTTTATCTCAACTTCAAAAAACATTTCTCTCAAGATCCAGATTTCTTTTCCCAAGCTCTGATTATTCCAAAAACTTAGAACTTTAAATCTTAAAGTTCTAAAGTTAGAAATCATTTATTCACTCTATTATCAGATTCATCTCAAAAACACTTGGGAATTTTTCAAATCATTCTTCGAAAAGAGCATACATCCTCGCATTGCACAAGCATGATTCTTTGTGCATTTAGACTTAGGATAAATTCTTAGATAATATTTTAGCAAAGCAAAAGGCATGAATTCGACCCTTGGTTCGATTATCCCTGGTAAAGGCACCAGGAACGGTCGAACCTCGTACCGACGAGCGAATCTCGTCTCCTAGTTTTCCCGCAAATATTTCAAAACGGAGGCGAGTTATTTTCTTAAATATTTTCAAAATTAAGGTCAAGTGAGACCCGCAAAAGAATTCTTCTTCTCTCATTTTCTCTTCTTTTCTCTTCTCTCTTTCTTTCTGTCTTTTATTTTTCTCCCTTAAAAAATGAGAAAAATAGAGGTTAGAAAAGGAAAAGAGAAGGAAGAGAGAGAAATCACAAGAGAGGAAAAATTTTGCGATGATCACAGGCCTTCATGCCTCTTCTAAAGAATCCATCCATTTCATCCATCCCTTGCCTGTCGATCCCCTGCCTATTCATCATCGGAGCTTCTCTGCAAATCCATCAACTTCATCCATTATGAACATCATCCATCTTCACGCAGCAGAAATTTCCTCCAGCAGTCATCGTCTTCAAGCAACGACCATCTCTTTTGGTCTCTGAATCTCTTCTTCGGATTCCTCTCCTTCTAGATCCCTACAGCTTCTCGGTAAGCATCCTTTTCCTTCCCTTCATTTGTTTATTTCTTTCATTTTTTTTTATTCATTACATTAAAGCACTAGGGTAACATCGGTTTGCTTAATAGCAAACTGATCCACCATTGTGCGATATCAATGGAACGATCAGTTCCAACAGTTGCTTTCTATTTTGCTACTCTTTTGCGTTGGTGGATTTCTGTCTAGGTGGTTCAATATTTCTTATGCATAGTTAAGGCAAGAATCTAGGCGATCCCATGATAGGATTATGAATAGATTATTGCATTTTTCTGCAATAGAACTAAAATGTCTCATCGAGAGATTAATCTCTCTGGTTTATCTTAAGTTGTCCCAACAATCCCTTATGGAATTAATCAGTAACATCGTTTGATGTTACAATTTCTGCCGTAACGTTCCTGTATCAACTAATTTCTGTAACAGGGTCGAAATATCAGATATCCCAATCTGTCTCCGTGTTCGACATTTTCAGAAATATCGGCATTGATTTTCTTTTTCTGCAGTTCAGTTTACCACATAGACCATTTGTCTTGTATAACTTTTTTTCTTCTTTCTTTGATTGTTGCATGTTCATGCCTTTCTTTCCCTGTTGCATCCCATATATAGACATTTTTTTTTATCACATGACATCCTACATCATGCATATCAATTCATTAATTAAGTCCATCTGTCTGTTTACTAATTGTATACCTTACTAGTTTACATCATGCATCCCATTGTTTCTCTTTTTTTTTTGTTTTTGTTTTTCCTCTTCATGCTCATTTCTATCTCCTATATCATCAACATCATCAGATTATTTAGGTTGTCGCACCTGATTCAGGTCATTAGGATTATTTGACCTTTGTTGATATGTTTCGATCACTGCCATTTTTTTTATTACCATACTTGTATACCATATCTTCTGTAGTTTCACTTGACCATTTTTTTATTTTTTTTTATTTACACCATCGTCTGTTCTCAGACTCTGTCTTTTTTTTAATTCTTGTAATACATCCCCTGTATAAGTGGTCCTTCGCACATTGCTACTGTGGCCTAATAGTCATCCAATCCTGTTGTTGTTACTTGTGTTGATCCCATCTGAAAAGGGGGTAACCACCCATGAAAAAAACTATAGGCATCGGTAATAGTAACTTGTATAGTCCAGCGATAAGATGGAATCCCACTGAGTATCGGCTCATATGGCTCTTGGGTGAATCTGATGGCATATTGGGATATCACTTCCCTTTTGAATGAATAGGCAGAGCTAGGTTTGTTTCCATTTTTTTTATTAGGGATTAGGAATATATATAATAAAGTAATGTAATTGTTCTGTGTTTAGTATCTTTGTTGTCCTCCTCACAATGACAGAATTATATCTAAGTACAATTGGTTTGACTTTGCGCTGGAGGATCAAGACTCCTAAATGATGGTTCACCTTCAGAAATGGACAGTCCGATGCCTTTCCTGCTAAAGCTTAGAACCAGCATTTCTGCATACACGATTGCATGATTCAAGCCCATTAGAATTCTAGATCTGTTTCTGTTCCACTTCTTTTAGCATCATAATCTGCATGATTGAATCAACTTGAGAACCAAATAAATGGTTCTCTGTGTTTATCTATGTGCTAATGGTCCAAAAATCAGAATCGCAGAGGACCCCAGTTTTGTTTTCAATACTTGATATCTTCACATATGATTCTGGTTTAAATCTTTTTCTTTTTCTTTTATTTTTTTTTATGCCCAACATTTGTTGTTTTCCTCAGATCTTCGTTGTTGTTACCTGCATTTCAGCTACACCTGTATTTGCTTCCAGCATCATCTGGTATGGTTAAAACCTTATAAAATGGTCATCAATGTTAAGCTCATCTTCAATATGTTAAAATCTTTAGCATGTTAACTTTAAGTTCAGTATTGAATGGCCATTAAACCTTATTGCTATGCGTGAGCCTCGGCTGAAGATCTTCAGCTAACTCCTAAAAGCTTTGAAAATATGAATGCTTCTCGTTTCCTTCTCCTTTTGCTATCTTTTTTTTTTTTTTTTTGCAGATTCTTGAGCATCTGTCTGATTTCAGTATCTTGTTTTCACTTCTGAATATTGTGTTCCTTCTAAATTCTGATTTACATTTTGATCCTCTGTTTCATTTACTACATTGTACATAATCAAATGTTGGTTTTCCTCTTCATACAAAGTAGGTGTATGTTCACACCCCAGAGTATCTTAGTGAATCCATCCCACAACATTATAGAAACCCAGTTTCTGAATGTTCAGCAGCCATGTATATATCACCCAAATCTTCTTTTATCTTGTCCATTAGCCATAGAAATGCAAGATTGCGCAAGGTGTAGTCCCTTGTTAGCATCTCTTTTCACCACCACAGTGGCTCAAACTCCCGGCACATTCCTTCGAGTTGTATTGAATATGCCATGGAACGCACATCCACTGTGTGCATACTCCACAATTTCTTTTTTTAGCATATAGCCTTTCTACGGCAGCACATATACCCACACTGTCACCTTCAGTAATATTTTAGGCAGTTGCACTTCTTGACCTTCATAATAGTGTGAGCACACTATTGTGATTTCAGCTGATCTCCTACTGTAATGAAGAATACTGCTGCAACTGGTGGTATCCACAAGCACCTTAGCTTTTTCTCATAGAATCACACTTTCACTCCATCTTCCACACACTTACAGCAATGTCTAACACTGCTGTAGTTTTCCCTACACTTTCAGTAACATGCCATCGGCATAACCTCTCTTTTAGTATCACCACCACCCGGTCCCTATATAACTACTAGGACTCACCTGGCTGATGCCTGCTAAGTCTGTTGCCCATGTCCCTTCACAGCTATGGTGCTGCCTACCATGGCCAACATCCAGCTCACTGCATTTTGCCTTCCCCAGCCTTACCTCTGCAAAAACTCGCATATCCAGCATCCATCATAACCGTATGTTCATACATTGGTCTCTTCTCCAATGTTTACACACTTGTTATTTTACATATTTGTTGAATCTCTATGAAAATTGGGTAAGTGCACATTTTTTTCATTTACTAAAAAGCAAAATTTTGAATGTCTTTTCTCATGGATTTTAGATGCTCTGTACATATATACAGATACATATACATATACATATATATATCTATATATGTATACATATATATGTATATATATATACATATATATATACCCATATGTCTTCACAGGCTATTAATATATATATACTCATATATGTATACCCATATATATCCACATACATAGATATCTATATATATCATTCCATCATATATATCTGGGCGTATGAACATCTTACCATTGACCTCCATGTGATATATACAAATTTTTCTCTATTTTCATATTAACCTAGTTGTTTTGCAGGGAACATTATTTGGAGTTGTAAATTTGATTTCATGTATTGTAATAGCTAGATCCTAATGAGAATTTACATTTCCTGTATTAAATAGAATGAATGAGCATGGTGAACATCATAAATTGTTTATTTTTATGCTTTTGCCTTTATTTCTCAAATTCTCACAATGGTGAACCACAAATGGCATGTGCACCATTTCGTAAGAGGTAATTAATCCTAAGTTGATGATTTACATCAATGGCCATAGTCAGGATGTAAACAAAACTTAGTATTTTTATCCTTTATAAAATAACATTGGATCCCACTGGATCATTTTCAAAATTCATCATATTTTCTTTAAATATTTTCCTCTTTTATCAGAATTTAATTTAAAAATTAATTCAATATATATACTAATGGCCATAGTCAGGGTATATTGAGAGTTAATTTCATTTTAAATTCTATAAAAGCACCAAAAATGTATTTTATTTTTCACTTGAATTTAAATGTGGTTATTATATAATATATTCAATGACCATAGTCAGGGATATATTATATCTTCAACCTCATTCTTAATTCATTTAAAGAATGGAATAGTTTTTTTTAAATACAATTTAAAATCTTTTAAATTTATTCATCATTTAGGATAGAATTGCATCATATTTTCAAAAATTCCTTTTTCAAAACCCAAGTGATGTTAATATCTTCTTCAATCAATCTTCAATTCTTGTAAAATCCAATTCATCTTTTCATTTCCAATTCTATTTCATTTTTTCAATCTCAAAGGTCCAATTTAACTTTGAGATTTCAAATTCATTTTATATTCAAAAATTCCCATTCAAATCAGATTTCAAAGTTCAATTTGACTTTGAGATTTCAAATTCATTTTATATTAAAAAATTCCCATTCAAATCAAAATTCAAAGTTCAATTTGACTTTGAAATTTCAAAATTATTTTATATTCAAAATTTCCAAATTTAAATCAGATTTCAAAGTTCAATTTGACTTTAAAATTCCAAATTCATTTATATTCAAAACTCCAATCAAATTCAAAATTCAATTTAACTTTGAGATTCTTGATTCATTTTCTAAATTCCAAAATCAAGCTCCTAATTCAGGTCCAATTTGACTTTGAAATTCATTTATTCTCAAATCAATTTTGAAATTCCAAATCCAAAGTTAGATCCACATCATATCTTGGGTTCAGATTTTGGATCCAATTCTCATTTAGGATTCTAGATCCAGAATCCAACTTCACCTTGGATCTCAGACTTTAGATCCATAATCCATTTAGGATCCAGAATCCAGTTCCATTTCGGATCTCAGATTTCAGATCCAAAATCTCCTTTAGGATTTAGAATCCAATTCCACCTTGGATCTCAGACTTCAGATCCAAATCCATTTTTAGGATCCAGAATCCAATTTCATCTTGGATCCCAGACTTCAGATCCACTCCATTTTAGGATCCAGAATCCAATTCTACATTGGATCTCAGACTTTAAGATCCAAATCCATTTTTATGATCCAGAACCCAGTTCCACTTTTGGATCTCAGACTTCAGATCCAAAATCCGTCTTAGGATCCAGAGTCCAACTCTATCTTGGATCTCAGATTTCAGATCCTAAACCCATTTTTAGATCCAAAATCCAGTTTAGGATTTAGAATCCAATTCCATCTTGGATTCCAGATCTTGAATCCAATTTTATTTAGGATCCAGAACCCAATTTTATTCCCAATTCTAGATTTCAAATCCAATTACATTTCAGATCTCATCTAAACTTTCTAAATCCATTTCTATTTTTAAATACCATTTGGATTTCTCAAATCCAAATTCCATACTGATTTCAAACTTTAAATCTAGAATTCAATATCACTTCAAATTTCATCTCCTTCTCTTAAATCCATGTTTAAATTCAAACTCAAAGTCCATTTCTGACTTTGAAGCTTCATTTCCTTTTCACTCATCTTTTAATCATCCTTTTCAAATTCAAAGATTTAATTTTCCCAACTCTGATCATTTCAAAGACTTAGAATTTCAAAATATCCTCCCTGATCTATCTCAAGTTCTAAGTTAGATTCTACCATTCAGAAACCATTTCTTCACTCCATTATCAAGTTTATCTCAGAACACTTGGAGATTTCCAAAACCATTTTTTTTGAAAAGGGCATATATCCTTGCATTGCACAAGCATGATTCTTTGTGCATTTAGATTTAGGATAAATTCTTAGATAATATTTAGGCAAAGCAAAAGGCATAAATTCGATCCTTGGTTCGATTACCCCTGGTAAAGGCACCAGGAACGGTCGAACCTCGTACCGACGAGTGAATCCCGTCTCTCTATTTTTCCGCAAACATATTCAAAACGGAGGTGAGTTATTTGCTAAATATTTTCAAATTAAGGTCAAGTGAGACCCCGCGAAAGAGTTCATCTCTCTTCTTTTCTCTTCTCTCTTTCTTTTCTGTCTTTTATTTTTCTCCCTTTAAAAAGGAAGAAAATAGAGGCTAGAAAATGAAAAGAGAAGGAAGAGAGAGAAACCACAAGAGAGGAAAATTTTTGCGATGATCACAGTGATTTCTGGATTGACAATTGAATCTTTCAGTTGATCAGATATTTTGAACAATTTCAGTTTATCAGAATTATCCCTTTGTTATCTGTTTTTCCGGCAAGAGTGATGTGGTACTGGACCAGTTAATTGGATATCCAGATCCGGTTTGAGATATCGAATTATCGGATGATAATGCTTTGCTGATTTTTTTTTAGACATTACTTAGTACTTAGATTACTTAGTGTTTTGATATTAGATCACTTAGTTAATTGATTAACTGATTCTTTGATATTAAAAATAGTTGCTAGTCATTTTGCTATTAAAAATAGTTTAGTTAAGGAAGATAATCAACATTGTTAATTACTTTGTAATTAGTTAGCTAGATTTAATAAAAAATCATTTGCATTTAAAATTGTCATTTAGATTTCTTTAATGATTTCTTTCGTATTCTTAGCATTTAGTTAGTATATTTTGTTTAGTATAGTTTCTACATCTCTCTCGTGTATTGCTCGTGTTCTTTGGATTTGTGCAGGATAGCATAGAAGTAGAGTGGAAGCGATTACGTGTGTTATCATCGCAAAATTTTTCCCCTCCCTTGCGAGAGAGAAATGAATTTTGCGAGTCAAACTCGACCAAAGTTTTGAAATTGGTTTTGAAAATTACTCGCCTCCGTTTTGAAAATCTGTGGGAAAATTCCATAGAATGGGATCCGCCTGTCGGTACGAGATTCAACCGTTCCTGGCACCTTTACCAGGGGTAATTGAACCAAGGATCAATTATGTGATTTAACTTGACTCAAATATCTAAATTATGCTATATTTTTCCTAGAATGCACAAAGAATCAGGCTTGTGCTATGGAATTTTGAAAAATGCAAGTTTGAGAAATTATGATGTTTACTTTGGAAAATTGAAATGCATTTAGAAAAGGACTGGAAAATGCTTGAAAATGGAATTCCTGGGAAAATCATTGAATTTTATTGAAAATCAAAAATTTGCATTGGAAAGTGATTTCTCAGGAAAATTTGAATCTTGGGGAAAATCAATTTTTGAAATTTGGAATTTCTTTTCTAAGAAAATGGATTTGAGAATTCTGAGGAAATCTATGAAATTCATTGGAAATGACTTTTGAAATGAAAAATGGATTCTCAGGAAACTGGGTTCTCAGAAAAGTGGGAAATCTGAGAAAATTGATTTTTTTTTTTAAACTTGAGATTTTGAAAGTTGAGAATTTTAAAACATTGAAAAATTTTGGTTGAACTTAAAAAATGCCTTGAAATCTCTTTTGAAAACTTAGGATTTTGAGAAAAACTTGGAAATTCTTGAGAAAACTGATTTTTTTTGAAATTGAAAATGGAAAATGAGTTTTAAAATAATGCAATTTGAATGATATGAATGAATGAATATGAATTTGAAAAAGGGAATTTCATTAAGGAATTGGGAAATCCTTTTGAAACTTTGAGAAATGCAGTGCATTTTTGAAGTTAGCCTAAGAGTGTAGGCTGAATGTGGCTAATACGAAGATCATAAATCTTGGTTTTCTTCGTATTCTGACTATGGTCATAAATACGAATCCCACAGAGTTTATAAACTCTATAAGAGCTTATGCACGTGCCATTCGTGTAAACCATAGTGAATTTGAAACAATGTGCATGAATCATACATCACATATTGAAATTTGCATAAATTAAACTATATGCAATGCAACCCTATTCTAAGCAGAAAAGTAACTCTTATTCCAAATTATTACATTTGAGGTTACATTGAATTGAAATAAAAAAAATAAAAGCTAAGTCTTCTTCTTGAATGTTCCTGCAAAACTAGAAAATAAGGTTAGCACAAAAATGTAGGTTTTTTTGAATTTATCCGAAAATATGGGAAATTATCAGATATTATTCAGATATAAACCCAAATTCATACCCCCTTTGATATAAACATGATAAATAATGAATAAATTTCTAAAATAAACTTGAAAATTCGAAATTGGGGTCAAAATGACCAAAATACCCCTAATGACCTTGAAATCAGGGTTTTCTAAAAGATTTTTTGCAAAATTGAAAAATATGAAATGCAAAGGAGATTGAAATTAACCCTAATATGATTCTACATGCTTATGTACATGATAAAAACCTTAAAATGGCGAAAATATCATAAAACATCGAATTTAACCTGATTTTCGCCTAATTTTCGCTTCTGAATTTAAAGATAAACTAACACATGGAGCAAATGAACTTGGAATTAAACCAAATTTGGCATGGACACCTAAAATAACCCTAGAAACATAATGGAGCTCGAAAATTTATTTTTTTTGTATTTTTAAATATAGAAATTTAAATAAAAACCCTAAATTTTGTGATTTTTGCCTAAAATGTTGATTCTAAAGGGGATTTAGGATATCAAATTTCTATAAAAATGTCCCAAATTTTATGGGGTGACAGAGGACAGTAAGGCAAGGATTTTTTCCTTTAACACTTTCTGGTTTTGACCTACAGTCGGAGCTGTACCACTCCGGCAAGTCAGATCGGAATCCGGCGACTCTAGGATTTAGGGAAAACAGATAGGTTTCGGTAGAAAACATGGGAAAAATAAAAGACAGATGGGAAAAAGGCTGAAATTGTGGGAAAATGTCCCTGACAAACAGAGTAAGACTTTATATTTTGACACCATTGGAATTTTGGTTATGGTTTGGAAAACGCCATACTGTTATCAGAGACCTAAATCTCTGAGATTTCTGGACATTGGAATCTGTTAGACAGAAAGGGAAAATCCGGGAAAAATAATTAAACAGATTAAAAAATTCCCCAATTTTAGTAAATGACAGGAAATTATGTTGGGAACAACTTTCATGTTGAAAGTTTTTGCAGACAGGTTACATATTTGGCGGACTTGATGCATTAGGGTCTGTCTATACCCTGACAAAGGAAAATTGATATTTTCCCAAGGGTTTGGGAAATCCGATTTTTTTCAAATTTCAAAACTACTTGAAAAACCCTCAAACTTTTCAGATCATAAGTAGATTTGATTATAAATCCACTGTGATTTTTGGAGGAAAATCCGGATCTTCCACAAGGGTGGTTTCGAAGGTTAAAGTCTGCTAAAGTAGAAACTAGAAGTTCAGAGAAGCAGAAAACCCGATTTAGGGTTTGATTTGTTCAAAGGGGTTCAAAAACCCAAAATAATCCGGATTTTTGGCGTGGAATCACAGACACGTAGATGTGTTTACACTAAAAATACCAAGATTTATTAGTGAAAAATTATTCATAAAATAACAATTGAAATATGTGCCTAAAATCAAAATTATGTGCTATTACTGAGATCATACTAAATAGCTAAAAAAATAAAACGAAATAAATGTAACATCAAGAAAGACATGAAATATATTTAAAACTATGAGCAAAAATAAAAAATAAAAATAAAAATAAAAAAATCAGGGGGATGACATTCACTTGATGTTGCCTGCAAGTGAGAGGGACCCAATCCATCCATCGGATGGATCCCCTCACCTAGATGGCCTTGACATAAAAGATAGAAAACTCAAAAACCCAGTCTTAAACTGATTTTTATATTATGTTTTAAAAAAAAAGAAAAAAAGAAAAAAACATTCATAACAGTACGAAGAAAGAGGAAAATCAAACAAGCACCAATGAAACAAGGGCCTTACCTTGCAACGGATGGGCTGGGAGCAGATATTTGCAATGGAGGCTACGACAGCAAGTGGTGGGCGTTTCCTTTGGTATGCTGTGTGAGGAACCGGCTGGTGCTGCTGGAAGCGAGGAGGAGCCGGCTGGTGCTACTGGGCGTGGAGGAGGAGCCGTGGCTGGTGTCTTATGTGGTGGCTGCAGTGGCTGTCACGAAGAAAGAAGTTGCTGGTGACCGTTGGCTGGATGGAGATGCAGCAAGAAGAGCTGCAACAATGGAGGCTTCAAAGGGGTAGATGCTACTCCAAAGCCTGCTGGAACCGTAGGTTGAAGGTGGTTGTGCTGCAAGGGCTGCAATGAAGGTAGGCTTTTGTTTTTGCTGAAGCAAGGTTGTGCATTGTTGTAGATAGCTAAAGATGGGAGGAAGGGTTGTTGCTGGAGCTGCTACACTAGCTTGTGAACTGGCTAGAGGTAGTGGAAGCCTTTGGAAGAGGTGGCAGCAACGGTGGCTGCTGAAGCAAAGGTGTTGTGTGGCTGGATGTTGTGTGAGCCTTTGGAAGAGGTGGCACCGGCTGTAGCTGCTTCCAAAAGGGGTGGCTGGAGGAGCTGGAGGCTGCTGCAAGTGTATAATGGTGGCTGTGTATGATAGGAACCAAGGGAGAGAGAGAGTGAGAGAGAGAAAGAGGCGTGAGGTTAGAAGATGGGGCAGCCGTTCTTTTTGTTTTTGGTTTTAATAACTTAGGTCTTTGATTTGCCAAGACATAAGTTTCTAATGATATCCAATAGCCTTGATGAAGTGGCTATACGTGAAAAAAAAAATGGCTGCAGCCGTTTGGTTTTTGGAGGAAATAGAAAGGGGTAAGGAAGAAAGGGGAAAGAAGGAAGGGAAGGAAAGGAAAGAAGAGGGGAAGAAGGAAAAGGAAAGAAAAGGGAAGAAAGGAGAGGGAAAGAAGAAGAAAGAGGGGGGCTGGAAAAAGATGCACGTAAGTGGAGAGGGAGGAAAGAAAGGAGGAAAGAAAGAAAGAAAAAGGGAAGAAGAAAGAAAGAAAAGAAAGAAAGAAGGAAAGAAAAGAAAAATAAAAAAAATAATAAAAAAAAGAAAATGGAGGAAGAAAGAAAGGAAATGGGCTGGATTGAGGGCTGGGGTGGTAGACCCCCTTGTGGGTCCCACCTTAAAAAAATAAAATAAGAAAATAAAATAAAAAATAAAATAAAACAAACAAAAAAAATAAAGAAAAAGATAAATTTTTTTTCTTTTCTTATAAATTAAAACAAGAAAATGCAAATGGATGGGCCATCTTAGAGTGGGTCCAAATTCCACTTTTGAAATTCATTTTGACGATTAAAGGGGTAAAATAGTCTTTTCAAAAAAATTCCAGACGAAATGAGCTATTTTTGGCAGTTTTTGAAACGAGCTCGGATTTTGAAGTTCAATACCCCGTTGCGAAGCAAATCCAATGTAGAATTTAAAAATGTAATTTTGAAAGAAATCCGGATTGTTTTTCTCGAGAAAAATACTTCTAAATTTATTTCCAGACGAAATAAGCTTTTTTTGGCAGTTTTTGAAACGAGCTCGGATTTTGAGGTTCAATACCTCGTTGTGAAGCAAGTCCAGTATAGAATTTGAAAAATTAATTTAAAAGAAATTCAGATTGTTTTTCTCAAGAAAATATTTCCAAATTTAGAATCCCAGGGGAAAAAATGTCAATTTTGAAAAACCCGAGGTTTGAAATTGATTTCTGAAAACTTTTAAAACTCAATCTGGATTGAAATTTATAAAACTGGAGTTCTGGACTTCGAAAATGAAATGAAATGTGATGAAATGTTATGAAATGTTGAGAAATGATATGAAATGATGAGAAATGACATGCGAAATGCAGACCCTGAATGGAGAATTTTAGATGTTAGACTCCGATTGGCGGCTATACCAGTTTAAAAAGCATTAAAATTGACAAAATTTGCAAAATAGCTCAAGAAATGGTTTTCGGGACTCTACTGGGTCAGAGTGACAATGAAAATTGGGGTTCGAGCTGGATTGAACTGATATGAGCTAGATTGAGCTGGGTTTTAGAGTTTTAGAACTCAAATGAACTCACCAGACACTGACTCAACTGACCTTCCCAACTGAATTTTCAAGAAAAGCTGTCATTTTTAGAGAAATGGTATGGAATGAAGTGAATTACGAACCTGAACTGGGTTTGAGCTGAAACAAAGGTCAGTAATACTGAGGTGAACTAAAATCGAGGCTCAAACACTAGCTCAACTGACTAAACTCGGCTCAATTTCAGCTAAAAGAGCTAAAATGGACTAAAATGGGCTCCTGGACACTTGGAAATGGTATTGAACTGAAACTGGAGCACTTGAACTCCTGATGAGCTCAAGTTAGACTTTGGGGAATATGACTGACTGTAAATGACTGACTCAGAGACAATTGGCTTGGATTTGAGTGAGAAATGAGCTCATTTCTGAAGAAATGATCCCATTTTGGCAGGAATTGTCAGAAATGAAAATGACTTTCTCGCTGTGAGCTCAAATGAATTTGAAATGACTGATATTCTAAATATTTTGAACTAACCAATAAGCTTAGTTGACTCCGACTGACTGGGGTTCGGGATGACCTAGGGGTAAAATGGTAATTTTCCTAATAAAAATGGGTAAAGTGGTGATTTTTTGAAACTGACTAGGGGTTTGACTCCTACACTGACCTAACAGGGTTGACACTGCACGAGGAGGGTTGTTTGAGAATGGATGAGGAAAATTTGGGGTGTTTACAGATGCCCCTCTTTGCTACTAAGCCGTCTTGAAGACGAGCTTAGTGGCAAAGAAAACACACCAAATTTGGGCTATAAAAATGCCCCAGTTAGAAGGATCTAGCTGGATATAAAGAGATTAGCCCTGATGAAAATGGTAGATATGAAGCGGAGAATGAAGAAGAAAGTTTTACTTCAAAAAGAAGTGAGATTCAGGTTTTGCCCTTAACCTGGATGGGACGGGAAATACCTCGTGTAGAAACGAAGCTCAGGCTTAACCCTTAACCTGACCGGGAAATGAAATACCTCATCAAAATAAGGCTCAGGTTTAACCCTTAACCTGATCGGGAAATGAAATACCTCATCGGAATGAGGCTCAGGTTTGTACCCTTAACCTGACCGGGAAATGAAATACCTCATCAAAGGAGGCTCAGGTTTGTACCCTTATCCTGATTGGGCGGAAAATGAAATACCTCATCAAAGGAGGCTCAAGTTTGTACCCTTAACCTGGCTGGGAAATAAAATAGCTCATCAGAATGAGGCTCAGGTTTGTACCCTTATCCTGATTGGGCAGAAAATGAAATACCTCATCAAAGGAGGCTCAGGTTTGTACCCTTATCCTGATTGGGCGGAAAATAAAATACCTCATCAAAGGAGGCTCAGGTTTGTACCCTTATCCTGATTGGGCGGAAAATGAAATACCTCATCAAAGGAGGCTCAGGTTTAACCCTTAACCTGACCGGGAAATGAAAATGGTAAGTTGGATGGTGAATAAGACAATTTTCTTGAAGAGGAATAAGGTGACTCTTTCAACAACACGAAAGATGAATTCTTTCGACAACGCGAAAGATAACAAGGCGATCCAAAGGAGCAAGGAGATTCTTTTGACAACGCAAAAGATGAATTCTTTCGACAACGCGAAAGATGACAAGGCGATCCAGAGGAGCAAGACGATTCTTTCAACAACGCGAAAGATGACAAGGCGATCCAAAGGAGTAAGGCGATTCTTTTGACAACGCAAAAGATGAATTCTTTCGACAATGCGAAAGATGGGAAAGGCGATCCAAAGGAACAAGGTGATTCTTTCAACAACGCGAAAGATGACAAGGCGATCCAAAGGAGCAAGACGATTCTTTTGACAACGCAAAAGATGAATTCTTTCGACAACGCGAAAGATGGGAAAGGCGATCCAAAGGAACAAGGTGATTCTTTCAACAATGCGAAAGATGACAAGGTGATCCAAAGGAGCAAGGCGATTCTTTTGACAACGCAAAAGATGAATTCTTTCGACAACGCGAAAGATGGGAAAGGCGATCCAAAGGAACAAGGCGATTCTTTCAACAACGCGAAAGATGACAAGGCGATCCAAAGGAGTAAGGCAATTCTTTTGACAACGCAAAAGATGAATTCTTTCGACAACGCGAAAGATGGAAAAAGGCGATCCAAAGGAACAAGGCGATTCTTTCAACAATGCGAAAGATGACAAGGCGATCCAAAGGAGTAAGGCGATTCTTTTGACAACGCAAAAGATGAATTCTTTCGACAACGCGAAAGATGGAAAAAGGCGATCCAAAGGAACAAGGCGATTCTTTCAACAACGCGAAAGATGATAAGGCGATCCAAAGGAGCAAGGCGATTCTTTTGACAACGCAAAAGATGAATTCTTTCGACAACGCGAAAGATGGAAAAGGGGATCCAAAGGAACAAGGCGATTCTTTCAACAACGCGAAAGATGATAAGGCGATCCAAAGGAGTAAGGCGATTCTTTTGACAACGCAAAAGATGAATTCTTTCAACAACGCGAAAGATAACAAAGGCGATCCTTTCACAGAAAAGGCTAATCTTTCAACAACGCGAAAGATGATAAAGGTTACTCTCTCAAGGAGGTAAAAGGTGATATCAGGATGTATCAAGATGGACATCGAGCTCTTCACTTCATGTCAAGATAGTAAGAAAATATTGCCAAAATGTTAAAAATTGTTTGTTGATTCAAAATGCTTGAAATTGATGTATATTGGTATGAAAATCTTTCCTCTTTTCTACCTGAAGTATTACCTCCGACTGGGCTTAACTCTATAGAATCAAGATTCGAATTCAAATTGCTTGCAATTGGCTTTTTTTTTCAAGGAAGCTATCAATTTCCTTGATATGAGCAGAAAAGAGACTATTCTTGATATTGTGAGAGCAATTGGTGAAAGAATATTGATAATAGAATTTCACAAAATTAAAGAAGATTCTTTGGCAAATTTGGCAGTCTGATATCCTGGGATTCTTTCCTCATGATGATCTTTCTGCCCACTTTTTTTTTCTTTTTTGGCAGAATTAGAGCTCTCTTAGGTTTTTTGGGATTTTATTACATCATCCTTCATTTTGGAGATGTCCTGACTTTTTCTCTCTTTTTTTTGGAAGGGTACGTCACAAACTCCTTCATCTTGGAGATGTTCCGATCCTTCTTTTTCTCTCAGGGATTATATCGACGATTATTGGCTTATTGGTTGGAAATCTCTTGATGATAGCGGAAATTAAATATTCTTTAGGGTTTGTCGGGAGGCTCATCACAGTCGCCTTCATCTTGACGGTGCTCTGAACTTTCCCTGGAAGGATCCGTCACAAACTCCGTCATCTTAGAGATGATTCAAATCTTCTTTGGCCCCGGGGGTCTACTCGCCTAATTCGCCTTCATCTTGACGACAATTGAGAGATCCTTTTTGCAGATATTTAATTGCAGCTTAGGTGATTGAGGAGATATAGGGATTTAATAGATTTTTTTGTATCACCCAGGATATTTCGACTGCTTTATTTTTCAAGAATGATCTTTAAAAATGTGCCATTGACTGCGATCAATACCGATCACTTATGGCTTTGCAACAATATTGAATTTCCTTTTGCTGGCCATATCGAGGATTTATTCTTCATCCTTTTGGTTGGCCAATAGAAAGAATTTGAATTTTGAATCCTTTTTCACAAAAGCTTTGACCTTTCGAAAATAATATTGAAGGTATTCTAAGGTAATGTTTTTGTGCAATAAAAATTTTGAAATCAACAAATATTTAATGGCAAATTGGCAAAATGTTCTTGAAATCCTTGGTGAAAGAAATTGCTTGAGGTCTAATTGACACATCCATGACCAAATTGAGTCCTGAAAAGACTCAGTGAAAGATCAACTTGAAAGTTGGGTTTTGTTTTGACTAACCAGCTCGAAAGCAGGATTTATTGACCGACCAGCTCGAAAGCAGGATTTGTTGAACTACCAGCTCGAAAGCAGGATTTGTTGACCGACCAGCTAGAAAGCAGGATTTGTTGACCGACCAGCTAGAAAGCAGGATTTATTGACCGACCAGCTCGAAAGCAGGATTTGTTGGCCGACCAGCTAGAAAGCAGGATTTGTTGACCGACCAGCTCGAAAGCAGGATTTGTTGACCGACCAGCTAGAAAGCAGGATTTGTTGACCGACCAGCTAGAAAGCAGGATTTGTTGACCGACCAGCTCGAAAGC
The DNA here is from genome assembly GCF_984573655.1 of Nuphar pumila. Taxonomy (NCBI): domain Eukaryota; kingdom Viridiplantae; phylum Streptophyta; class Magnoliopsida; order Nymphaeales; family Nymphaeaceae; genus Nuphar; species Nuphar pumila. The sequence goes on along the minus strand of NC_143264.1, from coordinate 65,102,493 downwards.
AGGATTTGTTGACCGACCAGCTCGAAAGCAGGATTTGTTGACCGACCAGCTAGAAAGCAGGATTTGTTGACCGACCAGCTCAAAAGTAGGATTTTGTTGATTTAAAAATGATTGACATTAATGAAATTGTAACCCGAAGGCTTGGAAAGTGATAGATATTGACAAAGTTGTAAATCGAAGGCAGGAGAATGATTGATGTTGGTAAGATCGTAACCCGAAGGCTTGAATTGAGAATCTGATAGAGTGGACGGCCCAGAGGCCTGATTGATCAAATTGGATGACCCGAAGGTCAAGATTTGAGAATTACATGAACCGAAGGTCGAAATTGGGAGTCGAATGACACAAGGGGTCGAAATGGGAAATCAAAGGTTGAGATTGAAGGATTGAATAACCCGAAGGTCGAAATTGAGGATTTGAATGACCCAAAGGTCAGAATTAGAAATTGAGTGACCCGAAGGTTGAAATAGAGAATTGGGAATTAGAAAATTGGAAATTGGATGACCTGTAAGTCAAAATTGAGAATTGGCATACTGGGAAAAATATGTGTTCAATAGGAATTCAACCTAAGAACGACAATGGTTCTGTTGAGAACGACATTGGTTCACTGGGAACGACATGGGTTCAATAGGGATTCAGCCTAAGAACTATCAATTCCATAGGAATTTAACCTAGGGATCACAGTCTAAGAAGTAAGGATTCAACTTGTGAGCTTTGAATGGACCAGGTGCTAAACTGGGTTTTAAGGGAAGATTTGAATCAGAATTCAAATCTTCAAGGAAAAACTAAATGAATTGGGTTTTGAAAGAAAAATTCAAGTCGAAACTTGGATCTTCTAGACCAATTACTAAATTATAGAAAAGTTTGAGTAGGAGTTCAAACCTTTAAAGAAAAGCCAATCGAATTGGATTTGGAAGAAAATTCGAGTCGGAACTCTAATTTTCTAGACCGATTCAGAAGGAAAAGAAAACTCGGGTCGGAACTCGAATCTTTGAAGGAAAACAAGATCCATTGTGGAAGGAAAAGAAATTCGAGTCGAAACTCGAATCCTGAAGGAAAAGTAGATCAATTAGAAGAAAAGAAAATTCGAGTCGGAACTCAAATAAAAAAGGAAAACTAGATTAATTAGAAGGAAAGAAAATTTGAGTCGGAACTCAAATCCCGAAGGAAAACTAGACCGGTTAGAAGAAAAGGAAATTCAAGTCGAAACTCGAATCCTAAAGAAAACTAGACTAGCATGAATTAGGTTTGAAAACATTAACCAGTAAACCAGATTTAGAAAGTTTGACCAATAAAAATTGGATTTTGAAAGTCCGACCAATAACAATTGGATTTTGAAAGATGTACCAGTGTGAATACCGAATTTTAGAAATGAACCAGTATAAGTACTGGATTTTGAAATTGGATCAGTACGAATACTGTTTTTGGAAGAATTACCAGCACGAACACTGAATTTTGAAGATTTACCAGCACAAATACTGGATTTAGAAAATTTTACTAGCACGAATACTAGATTTTGAAAATCTTACCAGCACGAACATGGGATTTTTTTTTTTTTGAAAATTTACCAGCACGAACACTGGATTTAGAAAATTTTACCAGCACAAACACTGGTTTTTGAAAATCTTACCAGCACGAACACTGGATTTTTGAAAATTTACCCAACTGATTCTGATGAGAGATTTTCAATCTTCATCCTCACGATGACTTAGACAACTGTCGGGGTCTCAGGATTTATCCCTTATCCTGAATGGGTAGTTCAGGTTTATCCCTTAACCTGAAGGGGAAACTCAGGTTTATCCCTTAACCTGAAGGGAAAACTCGATGCAAATGCAAATTGATGCATATGAATGCGAATATATGCAAATGAATGCGAAATGATGCACATGCATGCAAAATGATGCACATGCATGCAAAATGAGAGATTTGTTTGATCCTGCCTGCATACAAGATGTTTTGAAAACAATTTTCAAAATAATGCCCCAATGTAACTGGGAAAGAAGAATTTGACCATTATTGAAGAAAATATATTGAGGAATTACAAAGGATGGAATAGAGAATTTAAGTATAGAAAATTTTCAAATGTTGAGCATTGATGGGGCCTGATAGTTCCACTCCGTCGGCATTGATGAGCCGATATGAGTTATGATGTAATGCCTCTTTGACAACATAGGGATCTTCCCAATTCGGTGACCATTTGTCACCCAGACGGTGCTTGAGATAGGCCGTTGATCTGAGCACTAGATCATTGACTCAAGATTTCCTTTGAATGACAAATTTTGCATATTGTCTGGCTATCCTCTGACGATATGATTGAGCGTGCTCTGCTGCTCTGAGTCTTCTTTCATTGAGCAAATCAAGTTGTACCAATCGCTGCTACTGATATTGATCAAACGATAACTCTAGTAGTGATGTGAACTTCAAGGCAGGTTTTGAACATGTAGAGGCAATACTACTTCAGTTCCGTAGACAAGTTCTGACAAAGTAGCATTAATTGGAGTTCAAATGGTGGTTCTGTATGCTCACAATGCATCATGGATCTTCTCATGTCAGTCACGACCTGTTTTCAAAGTTCGCTCCAAGATTCTAATAAGAATTTTATTGGTGGCCTCTGCCTGACCATTCCCTTGAGGATAATAAGGAGCGGAGAAATGATGGTGGATTTTGAACTTCGAACAGAAAGTTCTCATTTTCTCATTCTTGAAATGATTGCCATTATCTGACACAATATCATGCGGTATGCCAAAACGACATAGGATATTTTTGTGGATGAACGAGACCACATGTCGACCTTCTACTATGCGTAGAGTGATAGCTTCGACCCATTTAGTAAAATATTCTATTGCGGCAAGAAAATATTTGTAGCTGTTTGAAGCAGAAGTGATGGGGCCCACAACATCAAAGATCCACATAGAAAACGGCCATGGAGAGATAACAGATTCCAAATATGTTGCTGACGCATGAATGAAAGGTGCATGTATCTGGAATAGAGCACACTTCTTCACAAAATGGTAGCAATCTTGTAGCATAGTCTTCCAATAATATCCCGCCTAGATGATTTGCTTGATAAGAGTTTGGTAGCCGACGTGACCACCGCAAATGCCTTCGTGTACCTATTGCACAACTTCTTTGGCTTCATCTTCGTCTAGGCATCTGGAATATTTAGAACTGAATCCACAATGATAGAGAACATCGACGAGAATAAAATATCGGCCTGACATGCACTGAATCACTCGTTGCTCTTACTAGTGATATTCTGAGAGAAGGAGACAAATGTCTTCTTCTTGATGGGAGCCTTTCTGAAACTGTCCCCAGCTTGCTCAGACATCATCCCAAACATCATTTTCTTGAACATCTAATATGTAGCAGGATCAATGTCATCCCTATCATTCAGACTCTGTCTTCTGGCAGATCTTGGAGAATCCATTTCTTCTTGCTTGCTTCTAAAATCACTGATGCTTTGATACAGTGGTGTCTTCTTGCTTGATCTGATCTGAACCACTTGGGAATATTGATGCTCTCTGCAGAATGGATGATTAAATTTCGATGATGAAGATTTAGGATAGAAATGAATATAGAAAAAATATTTGATGAGAATTTGGTAGACAATTGGAAGAACATCCCATTACTAGGGATTGGGTCGCCGCTGGAGTCACAAAAATTATGTTGTCATTCTTTGCAAGGAGAACGAACAACTGCAAATATGCCTTGTCACTTAGGCGAGGTCGTCAAACCATGATAGAATGAAAATTGAAAGATTTTTTTTTCTTTATTGAAGGAAAAATATGATTGCATCAATAGTGGACTAGAGAAAGAGGGAGCATATAGACAGTCTGCCACCACTCTCAATGATCAGCAGAGACACGAGGACCGAGGAAAAGAGTAAGAATGATGAAAGAATCCCAGTCATATCTAGCGGAATGGTATGTTCTGGACCACTGCGCTGATGCAAGGTTGAATTCTAGCATAACCCCTGATAGTAGGCGAGCTTCTACGCGCTTATGTCTTTAAGAAAATTGCCTGACGCATCGCTCTGGATAGTAGTAGGTACAGGAAAATGAGCCAAGTAGCTTGAACTGCTTGCCATACACATATGTATATTTAGGAAGAAAGCGAGCCCTTCAGTGCATATGACCATCGCATACTGAATTCTTTCTCGAACTGTTCTGGATAATGAGCTGACTTCTGCAAATGCCTCATATTGTTGGTAGATCTCGATCAGTTTCACATAGTCATTTCCATTTTCTTCAATCAGTGGCCAAGACTTGCGTCCTGTCATGCGAGCTACAACATCTTTAGGGTCCAGACCCTTGACAATGATCAAAAAAATTGTTGCTCCAATGGATCTCCAGGCTGACCGACTGGCTCGGGCAGTCCTATAATCTCTGAAAATTCGTCCATCAACAGGGTCATCTCGCCCCATGGGAACCAGAACGTGCAAGTGCGCGGATTTCACCGCTTTGCCAGTGCATGAATCAGATTGTCGTTGACTGTCAACTTTCCCACTGCAGATGCCAATTCCAACCCGCAATCGCTCAAGTGGTCCGGAAACATACGAGAGAAGTTTTTGAACCAGACATAGTACCACCGGGGGAAGAAGGGTCTGGTGCTAAGAGATCGATGCTCAGGAAGACTTTGTCGCACCTCGTAGGAGATGTGACCCTCAGGAAAAATAGAATCGAGCTGACTAGATGCCATTGGACTGAAAGACAAGAAGACTGGAATTAGACTTTGGAAAAATACAAGAATTTTGAAAATTGCAGGCAGGATAAAATGAAAGCTGGAAATTCGAAGTCCAGAGGAACGAAAGAATGGAAAATCTCCTGGAGTTTTGAAGGAAAAGGTGGATAATTTAGAAAAATCGTCCAGGGTTTTTAAGAAAAAGGAGATATTTCATAAAAGATGAAAAATGAGGTATTTTGGAAAATGGTTCGGTATTTTGGAAAAATTGGGAAAAATATGAGAAAATAAGGCGAAAATGAATATCATATATTCAATTACAAACAATTATGCACATACAACAATCCCTAAGAAGCTGACTCTAAATGCTTCAATTTTGAAAGAGCTTTAGGACTCTAATCCTGACTCTAGGCTCAGATCAACTGTGTCTGATCATGCTATGCCGATATACTCGAACCAAGGCTCAATGTACGTGGCATAAAAATTCATCTTCGGGTCTAGGCTTGTGTTTTCCCAACATCCTTGAGCGCCGGCCGATATACGTTGGACTATGACCCTTGGTACGTGGCAGGGGGGCGTTAGCCCAAATAAGTGGCCCAGTTGTGAGGCTCTGTCCCGAACTATGGTTCTGGAAGAGAGCCCAACAACGTGAAGACCGGGTAGACATAGGTGGGGTGGTTTTTGAAATATGATCACATGCAGGCAAACAGAGGGCTCTAAGTCCTAAAGAGATAGAATTTTGAAAACTTTTGAAGAAGCAAACATTGTTTTCATACAATTCCTAGATTGAGGAGTGTTGTATTTTAGACCTAAGTCTAAGTGAGCATGCATAATTCTCCTCAATATGGTCCTACCAAACCATGCCTAGTCTACATGCAATCCATGTCAGCTGGGTTCAAGTCTAGGCTCCTAGGTTCACATGATATCAGGAATTAAAAGCTGACAGTTCATAGAGCACGATTTTGATAATTAAGCTAAGTCAAAGCACATAATTGATCAGACAAAGACAGGTCCCATCACGGTCACCAAACCTGTTATCATCGCAAAATTTTTTCCCTCCCTTGCGAGAGAGAAACGAATTTTGTGAGTCAAACTCGACCAAAGTTTTGAAATTGGTTTTGAAAATTACTCGCCTCCGTTTTGAAAATCTACGAGAAAATTCCATAGAATGGGATCCGCCTGTCGGTACGAGATTCAACCGTTCCTGGCACTTTTACCAGGGGTAATTGAACCAAGGATCAATTATGTGCTTTAACTTGACTCAAATATCTAAATTATGCTCTATTTTTCCTAGAATGCACAAAGAATCAGGCTTGTGCTATGGAATTTTGAAAAATGCAAGTTTGAGAAATTATGATGTTTACTTTGGAAAATTGAAATGCATTTAGAAAAGGACTGGAAAATGCTTGAAAATGGAATTCCTGGGAAAATCATTGAATTTTATTGAAAATCAGAAATTTGCATTGGAAAGTGATTTCTCAGGAAAATTTGAATCTTGGGGAAAATCAATTTTTGAAATTTGGAATTTCTTTTCTAAGAAAATGGATTTGAGAATTCTGAGGAAATCTAAGAAATTCATTGGAAATGACTTGAAATGAAAAATGGATTCTCAGGAAACTGGGTTCTCAGAAAAGTGGGAAATCTGAGAAAATTGATTTTTTTTTAAAACTTGAGACTTTGAAAGTTGAGAATTTTAAAACATTGAAAATTTTTGGTTGAACTTAAAAAATGCCTTGAAATCTCTTTTGAAAACTTAGGATTTTGAGAAAAACTTGGAAATTCTTGAGAAAACTGATTTTTTTTGAAATTGAAAATGGAAAATGAGTTTTAAAATAATGCAATTTGAATGATATGAATGAATGAATATGAATTTGAAAAAGGGAATTTCATTAAGGAATTGGGAAATCCTTTTGAAACTTTGAGAAATGCAGTGCATTTTTGAAGTTAGCCTAAGAGTGTAGGCTGAATGTGGCTAATACGAAGATCATAAATCTTGGTTTTCTTCGTATTCTGACTATGGCCATAAATACGAATCCCACAGAGTTTATAAACTCTATAAGAGCTTATGCACGTGCCATTCGTGTAAACCATAGTGAATTTGAAACAATGTGCATGAATCATACATCACATATTGAAATTTGCATAAATTAAACTATATGCAATGCAACCCTATTCTAAGCAGAAAAGTAACTCTTATTCCAAATTATTACATTTGAGGTTACATTGAATTGAAATAAAAAAAATAAAAGCTAAGTCTTCTTCTTGAATGTTCCTGCAAAACTAGAAAATAAGGTTAGCACAAAAATGTAGGTTTTTTTGAATTTATCCGAAAATATGGGAAATTATCAGATATTATTCAGATATAAACCCAAATTCATACCCCCTTTGATATAAACATGATAAATAATGAATAAATTTCTAAAATAAACTTGAAAATTCGAAATTGGGGTCAAAATGACCAAAATACCCCTAATGACCTTGAAATCAGGGTTTTCTGAAAGATTTTTTGCAAAATTGAAAAATATGAAATGCAAAGGAGATTGAAATTAACCCTAATATGATTCTACATGCTTATGTACATGATAAAAACCTTAAAATGGCGAAAATATCATAAAACATCGAATTTAACCTGATTTTCGCCTGATTTTCGCTTCTGAATTTAAAGATAAACTAACACATGGAGCAAATGAACTTGGAATTAAACCAAATTTGGCATGGACACCTAAAATAACCCTAGAAACATAATTGAGCTCAAAAATACATTTTTTTGTATTTTTAAATATGGAAATTCAAATAAAAACCCTAAATTTTGTGATTTTTGCCTAAAATGTTGATTCTAAAGGAGATTTAGGATATCAAATTTCTATAAAAATTTCCCAAATTTTATGGAGTGACAGAGGACAGTAAGGCAAAGATTTTTGCCTTTAACACTTTCTGGTTTTGACCTACGGCCGGAGCTGTACCACTCCGGCAAGTCGGATCGGAATCCGGCGACTCTAGGATTTAGGGAAAACAGATAGGTTTCGGTAGAAAACATGAGAAAAATAAACGAAACATGGGAAAAAGGCTGAAATTGTGGGAAAATATCCCTGACAAACATAGTAAGATTTTATATTTTAACACCATTGGGATTCTGGTTATGGTTTGGAAAAGGCCATACTGTTATCAGAGACCTAAATCTCTGAGATTTCTGGACATTGGAATCTGTTAGACAGAAAGGGCAAATCCGGGAAAAATAATTAAACAGATTCAAAAATTCCCCAATTTTGGTAAATGACAGGAAATTATGTTGGGAACAACTTTCATGTTGAAAGTTTTAGCAGACAGGTTACATATTTGGCGGACTTGATGCATTAGGGTCTGTCTATACCCTGGCAAAGGAAAATTGATATTTTCCCAAGGGTCTGGGAAATCCGATTTTTTTCAAATTTCAAAACTACTTGAAAAACCCTCAAACTTTTCAGATCATAAGTAGATTTGATTATGAATCCACTGTGATTTTTGGAGGAAAATCCGGATCTTCCACAAGGGTGGTTCCGAAGGTTAAAGTCTGCTAAAGTAGAAACTGGAAGTTCAGAGAAGCAGAAAACCCGATTTAGGGTTTGATTTGTTCAAAGGGGTTCAAAAACCCAAAATAATCCGGATTTTTGGCGTGGAATCACAGACACGTAGATGTGTTTACACTAAAAATACCAAGATTTATTAGTGAAAAATTATTCATAAAATAACAATTGAAATATGTGCCTAAAATCAAAATTATGTGCTATTACTGAGATCATACTAAATAGCTAAAAAAATAAAACGAAATAAATGTAACATCAAGAAAGACATGAAATATATTTAAAACTATGAGCAAAAATAAAAAATAAAAATAAAAATAAAAAAATCAGGGGGATGACATTCACTTGATGTTGCCTGCAAGTGAGAGGGACCCAATCCATCCATCGGATGGATCCCCTCACCTAGATGGCCTTGACATAAAAGATAGAAAACTCAAAAACCCAGTCTTAAACTGATTTTTATATTACGTTTTAAAAAAAAAGAAAAAAAGAAAAAAACATTCATAACAGTACGAAGAAAGAGGAAAATCAAACAAGCACCAATGAAACAAGGGCCTTACCTTGCAACGGATGGGCTGGGAGCAGATATTTGCAATGGAGGCTACGGCAGCAAGTGGTGGGCGTTTCCTTTGGTATGCTGTGTGAGGAACCGGCTGGTGCTGCTGGAAGCGAGGAGGAGCCGGCTGGTGCTACTGGGCATGGAGGAGGAGCCGTGGCTGGTGTCTTATGTGGTGGCTGCAGTGGCTGTCACGAAGAAATAAGTTGCTGGTGACCGTTGGCTGGATGGAGATGCAGCAAGAAGAGCTGCAACAATGGAGGCTTCAAAGGGGTAGATGCTACTCCAAAGCCTGCTGGAACCGTAGGTTGAAGGTGGTTGTGCTGCAAGGGCTGCAATGAAGGTAGGCTTTTGTTTTTGCTGAAGCAAGGCTGTGCATTGTTGTAGATAGCTAAAGATGGGAGGAAGGGTTGCTGCTGGAGCTGCTACACTGGCTTGTGAACTGGCTGGAGGTAGTGGAAGCCTTTGGAAGAGGTGGCAGCAACGGTGGCTGCTGAAGCAAAGGTGTTGTGTGGCTGGATGTTGTGTGAGCCTTTGGAAGAGGTGGCACCGGCTGTAGCTGCTTCCAAAAGGGGTGGCAGGAGGAGCTGGAGGCTGCTGCAAGTGTATAATGGTGGCTGTGTATGATAGGAACCAAGGGAGAGAGAGAGTGAGAGAGAGAAAGAGGCGTGAGGTTAGAAGATGGGGCAGCCGTTCTTTTTGTTTTTGGTTTTAATAACTTAGGTCTTTGATTTGCCAAGACATAAGTTTCTAATGATATCCAATAGCCTTGATGAAGTGGCTATACGTGAAGAAAAAAATGGCTGCAGCCGTTTGGTTTTTGGAGGAAATAGAAAGGGGTAAGGAAGAAAGGGGAAAGAAGGAAGGGAAGGAAAGGAAAGAAGAGGGGAAGAAGGAAAAGGAAAGAAAAGGGAAGAAAGGAGAGGGAAAGAAGAAGAAAGAGGGGGACTGGAAAAAGATGCACGTAAGTGGAGAGGGAGGAAAGAAAGGAGGAAAGAAAGAAAGAAAGAAAAAGGGAAGAAGAAAGAAAGAAAAGAAAGAAAGAAGGAAAGAAAAGAAAAATTAAAAAAATAATAAAAAAAAGAAAATGGAGGAAGAAAGAAAGAAAATGAGCTGGATTGAGGGCTGGGGTGGTAGACCCCTTTGTGGATCCCACCTTAAAAAAATAAAATAAGAAAATAAAATAAAAAAATAAAATAAAACAAACAAAATAAAATAAAGAAAAAGATAATTTTTTTCTTTTCTTATAAATTAAAACAAGAAAATGCAAATGGATGGGCCATCTTAGAGTGGGTCCAAATTCCACTTTTGAAATTTATTTTGATGATTAAAGGGGTTAAATAGTCTTTTCAAAAAAATTCCAGACGAAATGAGCTATTTTTGGCAGTTTTTGAAACGAGCTCGGATTTTGAAGTTCAATACCCCGTTGCGAAGCAAATCCAATGTAGAATTTAAAAATGTAATTTTGAAAAAAAACTGGATTGTTTTTCTCGAGAAAATACTTCTAAATTTATTTCCAGACGAAACGAGCTATTTTTGGCAGTTTTTGAAACGAGCTCGGATTTTGAGGTTCAATACCTCGTTGCGAAGCAAATCCACTATAGAATTTGAAAATTTAATTTTAAAAGAAATCCAGATTGTTTTTCTCAAGAAAATATTTCCAAATTTAGAATCCCAGGGGAAAAAATGTCAATTTTGAAAAACCTGAGGTTTGAAATTGATTTCTGAAAACTTTTAAAACTCAATCTGGATTGAAATTTATAAAACTGGAGTTCTGGACTTCAAAAATGAAATGAAATGTGATGAAATGTTATGAAATGATGAGAAATGACATGCGAAATGCAGACCCTGAATGGAGAATTTTAGATGTTAGACTCCGATTGGCAGCTATACCAGTTTAAAAAGCATTAAAATTGACAAAATTTGCAAAATAGCTCAAGAAATGGTTTCCGGGACTCTACTGGGTCAGAGTGACACTGAAAATTGGGGTTCGAGCTGGATTGAACTGATATGAGCTAGATTGAGCTGGGTTTTAGAGTTTCAGAACTCAAATGAACTCACCAGACACTGACTCAACTGACCTTCTCAACTGAATTTTCAAGAAAAGTTGTCATTTTTAGAGAAATGGTATGGAATGAAGTGAATTACGTACCTGAACTGGGTTTGAGTTGAAACAAAGGTTAGTAATACTAAGGTAAACTAAAATCGAGGCTCAAACACTAGCTCAACTGACTAAACTCGGCTCAATTTCAGCTAAAAGAGCTGAAATGGACTAAAATGGGCTCCTGGACACTTGGAAATGGTTTTGAACTGAAACTGGAGCACTTGAACTCCTGGTGAGCTCAAGTTAGACTTTGGGGAATATGACTGACTGTAAAGGACTGACTCGGAGACAATTGGCTTGGATTTGAGTGAGAAATGAGCTCATTTCTGAAGAAATGATCCCATTTTGGCAGGAATTGTCAGAAATGAAAATGACTTTCTCGATGTGAGCTCAAATGAATTTGAAATGACTGATATTCTAAATATTTTGAACTAACCAATAAGCTTAGTTGACTCCAACTGACTGGGGTTCGGGATGACCTAGGGGTAAAATGGTAATTTTCCTAATGAAAATGGGTAAAGTGGTGATTTTTTGAAACTGACTCGAGGTTTGACTCCTACACTGACCTAACAGGGTTGACACTGCACGAGGAGGGTTGTTTGAGAATGGATGAGGAAAATTTGGGGTGTTTACAACGTGACACGGGAAGCAAAAGAGTAGAAGTTGTTATTTTCAGTTTAGAATTAGGAATATAATTTTGGGTTTGTAAATATCGCTTTTTACGCCCTCTGCAAAGGGTATTCATTTGTTGTAATAGTTAGTTGTTTTTACTTTTCTCGTACATTTTACATTTCATAATACGACAATAAAGAATAATTTAGATTTGTTTGCTTGAATATGAAATATTCCCGTTCCCTGAGTTCGACCCGGTCTCATCCACTAGTGAGAATCGGTTTTTATTATTTGATGTCTGGTTTTCACATGTTTTACATATAAAAATCTTTTCAAAATTACAACGATATAAAAGAAGACATCAACTGTGTGATACTCTTAATGTGAAGAACCTATGTTACAGAGTACTCCATTATATGGCAGATGGAAGATCCCATCGTGAGTGGATGAGGAACAATACATACAGAGGACCTCATACATGCAACGTAAGAGGCAGAATGTGAATAATTCAAAGAGTAATAACAACCATAAAACTCAGTTATAATATTAATAGAAAAATCACACTGAATTCACAAATAATGTTCAAAATTTTATGCAGTGATTACATGCTTGAAAAACTATCATCTGATTGATAACTTATATGCTTGGTAGGGGTTATACGGAGATTGATAGCATATTGCAGAAACATAGCTAATACTGAGGCATAGAAACGAAAATACAGGAGGCAAACTACGAGGTAAAACATAATGCTGAATAGGAGGAGGCCACATGATGCAGCCAGATGAAATCAAATGTGCGATGTTGAATGAAATTAAAAAAAAAATGGAATAACAAAACACCCTTAAGTGTGAAAAAAATGGAAATCGGATGCAAACAAATGATCAAAGTCAAATAAAAAGCCAGGCACAAATCTAAACGTAGAATATGAACTATCATTGGAATGAAGAGCAGGATATAAATCAAAATGCATAAGAACACGGGGGAACGATTAAACACATAGAACAAGATACAATGATTTTACCGTAACCATGATGCAATGGAGATGCAGTACAGGAAACAAAAGGTACATGAATCAATAATGGAGGAGATGTAACCCAGAAGAGGATTGCATTTCTATTGCAAAATGCAAATCGGGCCACTAAAGGCGGACCGATATTGCGAGCTTGCTTTTAGCAAAAAAGAAAAAACTGAAAAGGGAAGGAGCAAATTCACAGAAGGAATAAAGGAGAATGGGAGATTCTTACTGTGATCTTGTTAGAGCTCTGGAGTTGAAGGCGATTGGTTGGGGGCTTTGACTTGTTTGCTATGATTCTGAAGGAGGGACGGAGAGGTGAACAATGGGAGATAGAAGGGTGTTGCTCGACACCAGGGGTTGATCATGTTCGTGAAAGTTCTGAAGGGGGGGGGGGGAGATGAGCGTCCTGAAGGAGAAAGTCGAAGACTCGATGGGAGAGGAGAGGAACGACGATGATCAATATGACTGGCTGCTTAGTGGATGCCCTTCCTTTCTTCTGCGTGCCCTTTTTATAGAGGGAGGAGGAAGCATCGAGAAGGGTCGTTATGCATCGATGGTTGAGGAGGAAGAGGAGGCGTGCGAGGCTGGGCCATTGACGATGAAGGGTTGAGGAAGGAGACTGGGGTTCCGTTGGTGATCAAGGGTCCTACGATGGAGAAGAGGGTGCGTGATCAGGAACCTTCCAGAGGAAGGGCCTGCGAGAGGGAGGGAGAACCGAGAAGAGAAGAGGGGGGGGGGGGTCCGAGACGATGTGAGAGAGGATGAGATTATGAGAGATAGATAGAAAGATAGCGCGAATCCGGGGGACCGAGACGGGGTGAAACGGAAAGCGAACGAGACAAGGAGAGAGAGAGAAAACGCGATACGGATAGAGAAAGGGTGATGCAAGACAGAGAAAGAGTGATATTGTGAGAGAGACCGAGACAGAGATAGAATACGGGAGAAGGCTTGAGTGGGAATCGAGACGGAAAGAGGGTGAGATGGAGAGAGAAAGTACGGGAGCGAGACGGAATGCTGTCGAGACAGAGTTCGAGAAGAAACCATCGCAAGCAATTTTCTCAGAGATCATTTTTGGTATTTTCTTCGTGTTTTTTGAAAAAAAAATTGTTTGTTTTTTTTCTAATTTTTTTGTTATTTTGGAAATAAAACTTTAAAACCTAAGCAGTACGAGAGACAAAACTATTTTTTGGTTTTTTTGAGAAATATTTACAAAAGGGGTTCTTTGAGAATTTCAAAGTTATTCTTTTTTTGAAAAATTCTTCAGAAAGCGAATTTGGACCCAGAGTTTGAGGTGATATTTGAGATTTGGACCTCGAATCGAGAAAATATAAAATAGTGGATCCAAATGGATGCTGGATGAGTTGTTTGAGCCATTCAAAATTTGCTTTTGGTATTTTAAAATTTTAATTTGAAAATTTGGATGATGAGGCTCAAATCACTGGATCCAGATCCGAAATCGAATTTGAATATATCAACATGGAATTCAATCCAGAAAATCTGAAGAATGACTGAAATTTAGCTTTGAAATTGCTTTGATTTTCTCAGAAGATGGGGTCAAGGGCAAAAAAAATCATTTTTACAAATCTTTGAAAAAATTGAGGTGTTCACAGTTGTTCCATTGAGAAGTAGAAGAAGCCAACAGAGAATGTACCGGATTCAGATCACAACCATCTCTAGTCAGCTGAACCATCATGAAGTGGGCCAATTCTTGAGCAGAACTTTGGCCAAGTTCTGCACCAAAAGTAGTAGCAAACAGAGGACCCATGTTTTTTGTTTTTGAGGGGTCCAATCTCGTGGGGAACCTTGGAGACCATACTTAGTTCTAAAGTATCGCGACCAGTCATCCAAAGATGTATAAAGCTCCCACAACCATTTGGACATGAGGGTGACATTTAGAAGCTGTAAGGAACACATCCCCAAACCACCTCGTTGGGTCGGTGTCGAGATCATCGACCATGCAATGAGAGGCATGCATCGATGGTCCATTGATTGACACCACAGAAAATCCCTCATTTTCTTTATGATTTGTTTCTTGACTTTAGCTAGCATTTTATATACGGACATGAAAAGGCTTGGGATAGCAGCGAGAGTGGATTTGATTAGAGCGATTATGCCCGCTCGTGCTAGGTACATTGTCTTCCAAGCTTGAAGACAATTGTCAATGTTATCAAGGACTGGTTTTCATGAATGAGCACAAATCAAATGATTGTCAATGGGGCGACCAATGTAAGTGGTAGGGAATGACCCAATCCTGTATCAAAAAATCGATACAATGAAAGCTTTGATGAGAGGGTCAACGTTAAAAGAGAAAGATCTCACACTTGCTCTCATTGACATTGAGGCCCAATAACAATTCGAATGTCCCTAAACATCTATTCAATTTATGCAACCCCAAAGAGGACAAAGTCATTAGCAAATTGCAGGATGCTAAAATCTTGGTCCTAACTAGACTAAGTTCCTTTCAATGGAATTTCGGATCACGATTGAGATGCCCTCAGCTACAATGTCAAATAGGAAACGGGAGAGAGGACAACCCTATCATAGATCTCTCTCTAGCTTGAAAAATTCACCTATGATCCCATTCAAGTTGATAATGGCAAAGGCAAAGGCTAGGATTGTATCCACCCATTTACAAAATTTCTCACTGAATCCCATGCCATGCAGGATATCAAAAAAGGTATGCCCAAAAAACTGAGTCAAACACTTGATATATCCACCTTCAGCATGAAGGAGGGTCTGCTCGACTTGCTAAGATTGTGGACTTACTCAGACGTCGTAACGATACAATCTTGAACCCTACGACTAGGGATAATTAAAGGCACGCAGTGAATTATGGACAACTTTGGTGATGATTTGTTGAAGCCGATTTGTCAATACTTTGGTGAGAATCCGATAGACAACCCCAATGATGGAGATGGGTCTAAATCAAGTGATGTTGCGTGTGGCTGATTTCTTCGGGACGAGGATCAGCTCCGATTTACCAGATGAAATTCGGTAAAAAACAATGAAAGGTCGGTTTTGATGACATCCTAAAACCATTTAAACAGGTTCCCCAAAAAACTGTCCCAACCCGGTGCTTTGAGGTTTACTCTAAACAACATCCTGTATTTCTGGTTCAAAGAATGGGTCTGGAGAAATCTGCATCTGAGATCTTAGGAATTTGTGTACAGGTTACCAATGGGTGATGAGACTAAAATTTAGTTAAATCTCGTATAGCTCATTAGATGCCAATATGTAGAAGTATGGATTACTTTCTTCCATGCCAGCAAAGAAACATGTCACTATACTATAAGCATGCTTTTGCAGGAGTCATCACGTCACAATATATATATATATATATATATATATATATATATATATATATATATATATATATATATATATATATATATATATATAGAGAGAGAGAGAGAGAGAGAGAGAGGTGACCACTGCCTAAGCCGTCCTGATTATCTGAACAAAAAAAAACGACCACCCGTTGGGTGATATCAGAACTTATACAGCGGGGAGGGAGAGAGCATAATAGTATACCTACTAATTGATCATGAATTCATGATCGAACAACATAGATTACACAAAGAAGAGAACTTTCTTGTTTATTGGGTTGCGCACAAGGAATCAATTATACTTTTCCATTTAAAGAAAACATTCATTCAGTTGGCAAAAGATCATCAGAAACTTAGCATGCATAGGGGACGAGATGTCACCCTAAAGCCAATCATGAAGAAAGAGAATAAGAACAGAAATTAAAATCAAAAGACTCTCCTCATACGGAGTAACGTACCGATCCTCCAAAAACCAATCCAATCTAAATCCAACTCAGGCCACTTTAGCTTACACCTTTGCCTGAGTACCCACTGAATCATATCAAGAATGACGCCCCTCTGCTTGAAGGTACCATTGAAGGTCGGCTTATTCCTTTCAATCCAAATTGTCCTCCAAGCTATCAGGAACCAGCAACGTCTCACATAGGCCTATTCCGAGCCTTGCATATGGAAGTCTCGTGCCAAGCGCAAGTCCCTAAACGAATGATGGCCATCATCCAATGAATCAAAATCCCCCCATGTACTTGTACGTAAATCTCTAATGAACGAGCTGTTATGAAATAAGTGGTTTGTTGTCTCCTCATTTGTGCCACACATTCTAAATTTGCTTGCCAAATGGAAACCTCTTGATTTAAAAAACAAATCCGTCTTTACCTTTTCTTGCAATATCAGCCATGCAAACGTAGAGCCTCTCGACGGAAGTCCCTCCCCCCAAAGATCTCCCTTAGGTAAATAATATACATCTGGACAGAGAGTTCGATAGCATGACTTCACTGTGAATTTCCCATCCATGGAAAATTTCCATTTGATCCTATCATCTTAATCCCGAGGATTAACATTCGAGATGAGCAAAATAAGCGTTTCTTTCTACACCATCCTTGTTGTTCCGACCACATCGTGGCTACCGTATGATTTGTGCCTACTACCACAATGAAAAAGGTTTGGAAATCGGTCCCTCAAGGCCGAGTCTTACACCACACGTCCTACTAGAAACTCGTTGAGCACCCATCACCAAGAGTCACTCAGATTGACCCAAGAAAACCCGTCAAAACTGATACGAGACACTTCAAAAAATCGAAACCATTCTCCCAACGTGTGTCCTGCACCCATTGCCATGGCCAGCCTTTGACCCCGTACTTCTCCTTGAAGCATTTTGCCACCAAACTCTCTTCTGTGCATACCACCCACCACCATTTAATGAGCAGAGCCGTGTTGGCATGGCAAAGATCATGAATGCCAAGCCCACTGATTTCAGTTGGCAATGATATCGCCTGCCAATTAACTAGGGAATCAATTATACTTATGCATATCTAAATCTAAAATGGAATGCTATGATGGGTATATCATAAAAACTGAAATAATTTGTTTGTCCATATAATTTTATGTTTCCAACCACCTTCATAAAGTGGAGGTTTCCTCTACTTTGGTACGGTATTTATTCAAACCAACAAGATGGAATCAATGCTAATGAATGTAAAGTTTGCAAAGTCTCTAGAGAACTTAGCCGAATCTCAATTTTTGATATATTTCTTAGTGTTCTTAATTACAGCAGCAATGAATAAATACAAAAAATTACAGTAGCAGATACCGTTTCAGCTAATTTACAAATTCCACAATATCAGCAACAATTCCACAATATTGGCAACAGTCCATGATGTCAGCAGCTCCACAATATCAACAACAATCCATAATCTCAACAATCGACTATCTGGTGCAGCGCCACGATATCAGCATCAAAATCACTAACGTAACAAAAAAATATGTTGACATATCTAAACATGGTACACTACAAGAAAATCCTAGATTAGCAACAGACGCTATCCATCGCTAAACTGTTTAGCGACGGATTAGCGATGGATAGCGTCTATCACAATTTTTTGGTCGCTAATTAGCGACAGAACTTATTTGTCGCTACTTTCGTCGCTAATTTGTGATAGATTAGTGACGGACATGAACCGTCGTGAGTCCGTTGATAAAATTTGGTTTTGCGACGGACATTATCTGTCGTTATTTTTAGCGACGGATATTATCCATCGCTAAATTTAAAAATAAAAATAAAAAAAATTTTGCTCCATGCCGGGCAGTATTCTGGCAGCAATAGGCCGGACTTGTACTGCACCACACAGGCATTGCACGGGGTCTTAGATCCGAGCAGCCCGACCCGGTTAAGGGGAGTGGTGGTGTAAATTTGAAAGACGGAGAGGTAGGGGATGTAGTACTAGACCACCCTCTCCCTTCCATTCACGAGGACTGGCATTCTCGCCCCGTGCGTGCTCCACTCGTTGTAGCAGTGCCACAGATCAGCCAACCTGAAGTACTAAGTCGGCATTTCCTCCAACGGCTCTCACGCTCTACTCTCCCCCATCTCCTGTGTTCAGTAAATCATTAAGCCCTAAACAAATCACTAGGAAGAGGTTCGAATTAGTCCATCTGATTCAAGCAAGCTAGACGGAAAACATAAGGTTAGGCGTGGCACCTTTTTTAGAGGTATCGTAGGCACGGATGGAGTCATGTCATCTAGAAAGCGATCCAGATTTGAACCATGACTCATCTTGGAGAGGATGATAATGATACAGTTGGACATCACATTGAAGCGCAGTTGCAGATCGCCGGTTATTTCGGCGAGAGTTCTCCCGTCTGACGAACTTCGGTGACCTCAGATTTCGGCCGTCACCTGCGAGGCTTCTCGGGGAAGCCGGACGATCTGAAAGAGAAGCACGCCGTTTGGTGCTTTAATCGAACAATTTTTGGGCCCGTTTGAATTTTGCACGGGGAGAGAGGGAAAATTTTGTGCCCTAGATGGGTCAGTTTAAATCAAAAATTAGCGAGGGATTAGCGACGAAATTTTTTTGTCGCTAATCCATCACTAATTAGAGATGGATTAGAGACGAAAAAATTTCCTCTCTAATTTCATCGCTAATTAGCATTTTTCTTGTAATGTTTGGCGACAGAAAATTGTCGTCGCGAATCCATCGCTAATTAGCGACGGATTAGCAATGGAATGTTTTTCATCGCTAATTTTGCAAATATTTTGAATGTTAGCAAGGGAGAGTTTTCTCTTGCTAATACATCGCGAATTTGCGACAAAAAAAAAAACCATCGCAAATTTTCGTCGCTAATTAGCATTTTTCTTGTAGTGGTAAGACACAGTAAATATTTCAACACTCCCCCTCAACCTGGGGCATACAAATTTTGTATGCCCAGGTTGTCAATTAACTGCATGTGTAAATTTTTCTTTCCCAAGCGGTTTAGTGAAAATGTCAGCTATTTGTTTGTTTGTGTGAACATACGCAGTTTTGACCCTTCCTTGAGTAATTTCATTGCAAACTATATGACAGTCTATGTCGATGTGTTTAGTTCGCTCATGAAATACAGGATTTGCATCAATATGCAATGTTGCTTGATTGTCACAGTGCAATTCTGCAGGGAGTAAATGATGAACCAGTAAGTCTCTCAAAAGATATTGTAGCCAAGCAAGTTCGCACATTGTATTTGCCACAGACCAGTATTCTACTTCCGTCGATGAACGTGAGATAGTATTTTGCTTTTTGGTTTTCCTGGAAATTAAATTATATCCTAGAAAAATACAATATCATGTCACAGACATCCTTGTATCTAGGCATGCACCCCAGTCGGCATCACAAAATGCCCTTAGTTTGATCGGAGATAGTCTTGATAAATAAATTCCTTGACCAGGTTTATCTTTTATGTATCGAACCACTCTGAGTGCAGCCTTCATATGGGATTCACGAGGAGCATGCATAAATCTGCTCAACATGCTGACAACAAATGTGATGTCAGGACATGTTAAGGTTAGATAAATCAACCTGCCAATGAGACATCGATATTTTGAGGGATTTTCAAGATGATTTCCTTCATTGATTTAAAGATGAGTGTGTTGCTCGATAGGAGTATGAGCCGATTTTCTAGCTATCATCCCTGTTTCATCAAGTATTTCCAAAGCATATTTTCTTTGAGACAAGCATATCCCATTCTTTGATCTAGCAAGTTCAATACTCAAGAAAAAATTCAAATTTCCCAAGTCCTTCATATGGAATTGCTGATGTAAGTAATTTTTGACATGATTGATTTCAACTTCACTGCCCCCTGTTAAGATTAAATCTTCAACATATACCAAGAGAGCTATGAAGTGACCTCTCTTTTGATAGGTGAACAAGGAATAGTCTGCCTTAGACTGATTGAAGCCAAACTTAAGAAGAGCCTTGGAAAAATTTTCAAACCAATTTCTAGGGGCCTGTTTGAGACCATAAAGTGATTTTTGTAATTTACCTACCAATTTCTCCCCCTATTTGTGATATTCTTATGGTAAAGTCATGTAGACATCTTCATGTAGATCTCCATGTAAAAAGGCATTATGAACATCCATTTGTTTAAGAAACCAATTTTTTGTGGTAGCAATGGATAGAAGACAATGAACTATGGTTAACTTTGCCACAGGAGCAAAGGTTTCGTGATAGTTTATTCCTTCTTCTTGAGCATAGCCTTTTGCAACTAACCGAGCTTTATATCTTTCAATAGATCCATCTGATCTGTATTTAATTCTAAACAGCCACTTATGACCAATAGCTTTAGCATCTTTAGGTAATTGAGTTATGGTCCATGTGTTGTTTTCTTCAAGAGCTTGAAGTTCAGATTTCATAGCTTCTCACCAATGATGACTTAGAATGGCTTGATTATATGAAGAAGGTTTAAACTCATTTGAAATTGACACAAGGAAGGATTTATGAGATAGAGAAAAATTTTCAAATGAAACAAAGTTTGACAAC
This sequence comes from Nuphar pumila, assembly GCF_984573655.1. Taxonomy (NCBI): domain Eukaryota; kingdom Viridiplantae; phylum Streptophyta; class Magnoliopsida; order Nymphaeales; family Nymphaeaceae; genus Nuphar; species Nuphar pumila. The sequence goes on along the minus strand of NC_143264.1, from coordinate 65,081,637 downwards.
GAATACCTTGTGCCTGGCGTTGATGAGGAGGTTGGTTTGGATGAAAAACTCACGACTTCATAATAAAAGTCCTTCAATAGTACTGATGGCTTCTTGATCCTTTCAGATCGATGTGGAGGATTTTCAATGGTATTTGATGATGTATCAACAATTTGTTCTTCAGGTTGTGGCTCTAAGTCTTTTGATTCTTGATGGAGGTGAGTATCACAAGATTCTGGTGAGTTAAACAACTCCTCAATTTCGTTTGATATGATAGGTAGAACTAGATCCGAATGAGACTCATGTATATTATGAAACGGAAAGACATTTTCATGAAATATGACATATTGACTGGTAAAAAGTTCTTGTTTTTCCAAATCATAAACTTTATATATTTTTTGACCATATGCATACCCAAGAAAAACACACTTTCTTGCCCAAGAATCGAATTTGGTCTTATGGCAGCTATAATTGGTAGCAAAACATAGGCAACCAAAGACTCTAAGATGTTTATACGAAGGTTGAATTTTGTTAAGACATTCAAAAGGACTTTTTTCTTTTAATTTGGGTGTTGGAGTGAGCTTTATCAAGTAGGCTGCGGTTAATATGAACTCACTCCAAAACTTTAAAGATAAGTTAGCTTCAAAACGAAGAGCTTGGGCGACTTCAAGAAGTTGCCTGTGTTTTTGCTCCACAACTCCATTTTGTTGTGGAGTACCAACACAATTATGTTGATGAACTACACCATGATTGGTCAAAAACTTTTGCATATCAATAGAAAAATACTTAGATCCATTGTCTATCCTAATATTTTTAATTTTGGACCTATATTGAGTATCCACAAAAAAAAAACATTTCAATAGAGATTGAGTTTCAAACTTATGTCGCATGAGAAAGACCCATGTATATCGAGAGAAATCATCAACAATAGTAAGAAAGTAATGTACTCCTATTAAAGAAGCCTGAGAGTAGGGTCCCCATATATCACTATGAACAAGTTCAAAAGGAGTTTGCTAGATTTTTCACTCAAGGCAAAGGGAACTCGTGTTTGTTTAGCACGAGGACAAATTTCACACAATTTATTATTGTTCATAAAAAATGCTTGAATCATAATCACATAGGAGTCTCATTCGTTCAATAGAAGGATGACCAAAACGATAATGCCAAAGATCTTGAAATTGATGAGAGGTGAGGCTGGTGGGAATGTCATGTTGAACTTTTAAATAGTATAAGTCATTTTGTTCTTCACCTGTTCCAATCATCGTCATCGTAGCAAGGTCCTGGATAACACAAGAATTTGGCAAAAAGGTTATAGAACAATTCAAGTCCTTAGTCAACTTACTAATGGAAATCAAATTGAATTGAAAGGAAGGAACACAAAGAACATGTTTAAGTGCAAGATCAGCATTTATTTTGATGGATCCGATATGAGTGACAGGAGTTAAACTTTCGGTTGGTAAACGAACAGGTAAGTTGGGCTTGGAAGAGATATTTGACAATGAAAGGACAGAATTTACCATATGCTCACTTGCTTCTGAGTCTAAGACCCATCGAGACATAGTCGAGCTATGAGACAAACCTGCATTGTTGGCAATAGGAGACGTTTGTTTGACGAGTACCATTATTTAAGTGTATTCTTCAAGTGTGAATGAAGGAACACCAGCAGTGGTTGCCATATCTCTTTCACCATTTGATGCTTTAACTGTTGAATCATTTGATGGGTTTTGGATGAAATTTGCTACAGGAGTAGATGATCGTGGAGCTTATCGTTTATTCTCTGAAGGAAATCCGTGCAAACGATAACACTTTTCTTTGATATGGACTGGCTTATGACAGTAGGTGCATACGCCTTTGGTGTTGTTACGAGAAAATCTTTCTTTGGCCGATCAAAAATCATTATTGAATGATTGTTGATTTGTAACAAGTGCTACTCGATCTGAATTTGCAACTGATCATATTCTTGCCTCTCTTTGTTTTACTTCTTGAAGGACAAGAGAATAGGCATTGGAAATTGTTGGCAAGGGATCCATAAGTAGAATTTGGCCTCTTACATTATTGTAAGAATCATTCAATCCCATAAGAAATTGAATAATCTTTTCTCTTTATTGTTGAGAGGCCAATTCTTTCATTGCTCTACAACTACAAGAAGGCATCGGGCAATATGAATTCAGTTCATCCTATAGAGCTTTGAGCTTTGTGAAGTAAACCGCAACCAAGTCAGTATTTTGCTGAAGATGAGAAATTCCATATTGAATTTGATAAATACGCGGTGCCCAAACTTCCTTTGCAGTAGTTGCATATATAACACTACTTGCAAGCTCTCGAGTCAAGGAATTCAATAGCCACGAGAGAACCATATGGTTACACCTCATCCACAAGGCATAACTGTTTGAGTTAGAATTAGGCTTGTTAACTGAACCATCTATGAAGCCTAATTTGTTTTTGGCGCTAAGGGCCATCAACATTGCCTTGCTCCATGTTGAATAATTTTTTCCATCAAGAGGCTGAGTGACAAGCAGTGCTCTAGGACTATCTGAATGATATATATAAAAAAGACTCGAAGAATTACCTTCATTGTTATTTGGAACGGCGACTTCTTGATGGACAACATTCAGATTGTTGTCTGATACCATGTACAGTTTGCAAAGTCTTCAAAGACGACTTAGCCGAATCTCAATTTTCGATATATTTATTAGTGTTCTTAATTACAGTAGCAATACGGTTTTAGCTAATTTACAAATTCCACAATATCAGCAACAATTCCACAATATCAGCAACAGTCCATGATCTCAGCAGCAGCAGCTCCACAATATCAGCAACAATCCATAATCTCAGCAACCGACTATCTGGTGCAGCTCCACGATATCAGCAACAGAATCACTAACTACCTCGGTAATGGAGCATTGACTGCTATTTTCGATATTGTCTTTGAATAATTAGTCAAAATTTGACATTTAAATAATAGAATAATATAAATCCTTAATGCACTTCAACGCCATTCTCTTGGCTGATCACTCTCATCCACCGTTTATTTTCGGAAACGCACAAAAGATAAGTTCAGGCTTGAACTTGAAGAAACTTTCATGACCCTTAATGATAACTAAAATGGTAAGACCAACGGGGGCTCCGCGTGGTTGGTAGGATATGTGAGTGCATGTCTCCTTGTGGTGGGACGATTGCAGTTGTACGATGAATAATAACTGACGGGAGTCTCCCTAATCTTAGCTTGCCTTAAAAAAAGAAATTAAAATGGCAAGAATTTTAAGGGGAATAAACATTAAAAATAACACTATGTATCACCACATTAACACCAGATAGACTTGTTGGGGGAGGATGGTGTTTATTCCCCTTAAAACTCTTGCCATTTTAGTTTTTTTTGTTGAAGGCAAGCTGAGATTAGGGAGACTCCCGTCAGTTATTATTCACCGTACAACTGCAATCGTCCCACCACAGGGAGACATGCACTCACAGATCCTACCAACCACGCGGAGCCCCCGTTGGTCTTACCATTTTAGTTATCATTAAGGGTCATGAAAGTTTCTTCAAGTTCAAGCCTGAACTTATCTTTTGTGCGTTTCCAAAAATAATCGGTGGATGAGAGTGATCAGCCAAGAGAATGGCGTTCAAGTGCATTAAGGATTTATATTATTCTATTATTTAAATGTCAAATTTTGACTAATTATTCAAAGACAATATCGAAAATAGCAGTCAATGCTCCATTACCGTGGTAGTTGGGCATCCATTAGCATTGATTCCATCTTGTTGGTTTGAATAAATACCGTACCAAAGTAGAGGAAACCTCCACTTTATGAAGGTGGTTGGAAACATAAAATTATATGGACAAACAAATTATTTCAGTTTTTATGATATACCCATCATAGCATTCCATTTTAGATTTAGATATGCATAAGTATAATTGATTCCCTAGTTAATTGGCAGGCGATATCATTGCCAACTGAAATCAGTGGGCTTGGCATTCATGATCTTTGCCATGCCAACACGGCTCTGCTCATTAAATGGTGGTAGGTGGTATGCACAGAAGAGAGTTTGGTGGCAAAATGCTTCAAGGAGAAGTACGGGGTCAAAGGCTGGCCATGGCAATGGGTGCAGGACACACGTTGGGAGAATGGTTTCGATTTTTTGAAGGGTCTCGTATCAGTTTTGCCGGGTTTTCTTGGGTCAATCTGAGTGACTCTTGGTGATGGGTGCTCAACGAGTTTCTAGTAGGACGTGTGGTGTAAGACTCGGCCTTGAGGGACCGATTTCCAAACCTTTTTCATTGTGGTAGTAGGCACAAATCATACGGTAGCCACGATGTGGTCGGAACAACAAGGATGGTGTAGAAAGAAACGCTTATTTTGCTCATCTCGAATGTTAATCCTCGGGATTAAGATGATAGGATCAAATGGAAATTTTCCATGGATGGGAAATTCACAGTGAAGTCATGCTATCGAACTCTCTGTCCAGATGTATATTATTTACCTAAGGGAGATCTTTGGGGGGAGGGACTTCCGTCGAGAGGCTCTACGTTTGCATGGCTGATATTGCAAGAAAAGGTAAAGACGGATTTGTTTTTTAAATCAAGAGGTTTCCATTTGGCAAGCAAATTTAGAATGTGTGGCACAAATGAGGAGACAACAAACCACTTATTTCATAACAGCTCGTTCATTAGAGATTTACGTACAAGTACATGGGGGGATTTTGATTCATTGGATGATGGCCATCATTCGTTTAGGGACTTGCGCTTGGCACGAGACTTCCATATGCAAGGCTCGGAATAGGCCTATGTGAGACGTTGCTGGTTCCTGATAGCTTGGAGGACAATTTGGATTGAAAGGAATAAGCCGACCTTCAATGGTACCTTCAAGCAGAGGGGCGTCATTCTTGATATGATTCAGTGGGTACTCAGGCAAAGGTGTAAGCTAAAGTGGCCTGAGTTGGATTTAGATTGGATTGGTTTTTGGAGGATCGGTACGTTACTCCGTATGAGGAGAGTCTTTTGATTTTAATTTCTGTTCTTATTCTCTTTCTTCATGATTGGCTTTAGGGTGACATCTCGTCCCCTATGCATGCTAAGTTTCTGATGATCTTTTGCCAACTGAATGAATGTTTTCTTTAAATGAAAAAGTATAATTGATTCCTTGTGCGCAACCCAATAAACAAGAAAGTTATCTTCTTTGTGTAATCTATGTTGTTCGATCATGAATTCATGATCAATTAGTAGGTATACTATTATGCTCTCTCCCTCCCTGCTGTATAAGTTCTGATATCACCCAACGGGTGGTCGTTTTTTTTTTGTTCAGATAATCAGGACGGCTTAGGCAGTGGCCACCTCTAATAAGGACTTGACATATCCATTGTGATTTTTTTTACCTCAAAAAAATATATATTCAAAGCAAGAACTTTCCCCACCTTTTTGGAGTTTTCTCTCTTATTATTTTTTTGATATCACCTACAGAAAATTCAAGGACTGTCTTACATAACCAGCAAGAGGCATGAGATGTTAAACCCTTAGATGTGCCTGACGTTCCCCACTTCCACTGCTTTCTCTATCCTTCAACCCAATCTCATTTCTCTTTCTCTCAATGTATGAACAAGAAACCTTTCATATACCAATTGTTCTCGTTGTCCACTCCTTCAATATATGCTTGTTTTTCACTAATTGAATTGTTTTATGTTGCATAGAAACTCTCTCTCTCTCTCTTTCTTTATCGGTCTCTTCTTCCTCCTGGAGCTGACTGGATCTCTAGGCATTTGTTATGGGCTAAAGGCCCAACTCCGCATTCTCGGTTCTTAGCTTGGTTGATTTTGCATGATTGGGTCCAGACAGACAACTTCCTCAAAAGAATGAGTTTTCAGCTTCCAAGTAGGTGTGTCTTGTATAATGCGGCAGAAGAATCCACCTATCATCTGTTTTGGGTCTGCCCCATCTTTGTGGATCTCTTCAAGAGTATGTGGAACAAACATGATGTCAACATGCGACAGGACTCCTTCATGCTTGATCTTCTGTGGGGCTCGCCATAGGTGCGCAGTTGCAAGAGATGGTGGCTGATCTGGAGAACTTGGCTTCTCACTTCATGGTGGGCTGTTTGATGACCCGCAACAATGCGATAATCCATCAAACTCTGGTTGTTTTCAATAAGCTCGTGCATTGCGTCTTGGCTGATGAGTATGCAATTTTGTGCATCTGTTGCCCTGGTCTCCACCACCTTCAGTCGCCCTCTCTTCCTCCTGGCCCTGGCTGAATTTGTCTGAATTTTGTTCTTTTTGGCCTTATGTCCTTATGTTTTTGTGTTTTTGCTTTCGTGTTTTTGGCCTTTGGTTTGGGTCTATTGTTTGTTTGCTCGCAGGCTCAACGTTTGTTGACCCTTTGTCTTAGTAATGTTGATGATTTGTTCAGCTCTCTCTCTCTCTCTCTCTCTCTCTCTCTCTCTCTCTCTCTCTCTCTCTCTCTCTCTCTCTTTTAAGGATTTTTGAAAGGGAAAGAGGGGTTTTATGGAGAAATAGAGACCTAGACTAGAATGGTAGATCTCTTAGGAATGCATGGATATAGATTTAGTTTGAGGCTTGGAAGAAAGTTAGGTAATCTCTAATATTAGTGTTTTTTTTTTAAGAAAAATGATTCATTCAATGTGTAAAAAACAGAACAGGAATTATGTCAGAGTGACGAGGCATCACCCTGCTACAATATTAGTACAGTAGACACCAACAAAAAAATAGAGTAAAAAAAAAAAAAGACAACAGCAACATGAACTGAGTGGTGTTATGGTGTGAGTTTTATGAAAATGCTTTTTTAAAATAATATTTTTAATAAAATCCAAGTGAAAGCCAGACACCAAAAATATAAAACCCGGCTCGCACGAGTGGTGGAGTCCGGGTCAATCTCAGGGAATGGGAGAAACTTGTATTCAAACACACAAGCTAAACTACTCTTTATTGCCAAAATAAAAGAATTAATTAAACAAAATAACTAAGAGTGTTGCCCTACGCAGAGGGCTTAACCAAAATAAATAAATGGTTTTATTACATACCCAATTAATAAAATAAAATGAAACCCTAATCTAAAAAAAAAGAAAAGGCTCCAGTGCTTCGAATCTTCTTGTCCCTTTTTGAGGTAATGTATGTTTTCTTGAACTTTTGCTTTGCTGAGGGCTCCCTGAGGGCACTTTTGAGGGTTTGAGGATCTCTAGAGGGGACCTTAGAAGGCTCTTCAGAGACTCAAAATTGCTTCTCTCGCACGTCCAAACGCTTTCCTGCAAAACACAAAAGAAAAACATGCTGCAGAAAAGAGAAATCTACAAGAAAAATAATGGCAAATATGAAGAAAAATCACAAAAACTGAAATAAAGGCGTGCACTAGCTATGAAATACTAGTACTAAAAGACAAGAGAACGAAACAATTGAACTACTTCAACCTATTAGAGCAAGAACTAATAATAATTTATACTAATGTAAACATGAACTAAATGCTACACTAGAAGACAAAACACCTAACTAACAAACTATGGAAAACGTTAATTTACATTGACTAAATCACAACTAATGCTTGACCAAAAGAGGTATATAAAACACATACTAGTGTAATCAAATTAATGTACTCAACGTCTAACATGAATAACTAATGTAAATAAGAAAAACAAGATTAATGCAACATGCTATCTAACCTATATGAAAGGAGTTAACGTCAACTGACATACTATATAAAGGAAACTAACCATGTGAATGCAAGAAAACGTTAATTGAAAACCAAATTAACTATTAGGTCTAACCAATTACAAAATAACTAATGTAAATGCCATAATGAATCAAGGTTAATGTATTGTAGTAACTAAATAAGAAAAATGTAGGCTACTTCTGGGCTTAATAGTTATACGGTAAAGGAAAAATTCTAAAATAGTCTGACTACTGATACAACCACGGTTGAACTAACTAGTAGCTATAAAAACTCGTAAACTATCCTAATAATATTTTATATGCAGATAACCTAATCGGACTGACTCCACTAAAGAGACATTGATAGCTTGGTCTCTAAAAAAAATCCATTAACGCAGCAACGACTGTGACTCTGCTTGCCTAAAAGTCATGATCTATGAGTCACGCAGGTCTATGTGATTCATAGATTATGATTTTTCAAAAGAAAAACAAAATTGATAAATAGCATCTGATGAATTTTATAACCGTACCGATCTGCGAGGTTTTTATACGATCAAACAGCCTTGCTTGAATACTCAATCCTGCAGGCTGTTTGCAGGCCCATAAACAAAATATAGCTGTTGTGTTTTCTTTAAAAATCAATATCTATTGATTAACTACATCAAGAACACACACAAACTACTTTACGATGCCACACACATCTAATATGCAAAACACTATTCAAAAATTGTTCAATCTACTTGGATGGACGTTGCTAAAAAAAATTAGCATTAAACTATATGTTGTATGGGATTGACTCTTACTTTGATCTAAATGCAACTACTATGCAGAAATCCAATGGTGCAAAATAGAACTTTTGTGCATAGAAGACAAAAATCTAATCTGTATGGAAATAAAATAAAGAGAAGGGGGAGAAGAAGATCACCTCGCGGCTCGCTTTCGACGGACTGGTATAGAAGAAGAAGCATATTTTCCACTTGTTGCAAACACCTCCCGACGAAAAAGAAAGAAAGACCGGCAAAGATAGGAGCAAGAAGAAGAGAAGAGAAAGAAAAAGAGAGAAGAAATAGAAGAAGAAGAAAAAGAAAAGGGGAAGAATAAACCCATATAAAAGAAGGGGGAAAGAGGAAGGAAGAGCAAGGAGAGAGGGGTTATCAACTTCAAGGGCTGGAAAAATGTCTCCTCCCTCTTAAACAATACTATTTATATTCTAAAACTAGGTTAAAACACATTTTTTTCAAATTAAATCCGATAATTTTTCAATAATTTCTGAAAAAGGTCTTTTGAAAAATGTGTTTCATAAGACACACATTCCTAAACTAATTATCACTCAATTGATTAAAACCTAATCTAATTAAACTTAAGAAAATCCTAAACTATGTGATTTTCTGATAAAATTCAATGTGATGTGGTTTCTCAAAACTAACGATAAAAATGGGTTTTTACAGCGATTTTAACATAGATCATGAATAAATAATGATTAATAAAATGTGAATGTTATGCATGATCAAATACCCCCATGCTTATCGTTTGTTGGTCCTCGAGCAAACTGAAGCAAAAAGCAAAACTACTAAATTAACTAATTAAAGCAAAACCTAACTCACTTTTGTAGGAATCACTGTTGCATTTAGCGTATGCAACAAGCCCTTTCAACGCCTGGGTTACCTCTGTGTACGAGTAAGGTATCGTGAGGATTTGCAATGATGCTACCATCAAACATCTCTATCATGTATGCATATAAGTACTCATCTTCACAAGCAGTAGGTAATTAAAGACTTTGTTTTCATAAATATTTCATGTTATTACATAACCAAAACATAATTAGGGACTTTTATATACCACCACATAATAAAATATTTCTTTCACTTTTCTAAATATCACAATTATTTATGTTTTATTCTTGAAAAATCAAATAAATACATGTTATTATTTATTTATTCTCACTCCTATGTTTTCTGCCTAGGTTTTCTCAATCACACTTCTAAGCAGTGAACTCTTTCTTTTTGAGCTCTTTTCTTTTTCTTGATTTTCAATCTTTCACACTTTTTCTTTTTGCGCACTATTTTTATGGCTTCTGTATGGTCTGCTTTTATGCCCTGTGCAATGCCAATATCTTTTATACTTTTTAAATATATGTCAAAGATATTGACTAGGACACAAAAGTGACTTCCTTCATTCACCTTTTTGACATGAGACTCACACACTTCAACTTATGTCTGCTCTCAGCTACTAGGGTTCATGAAGACTTCCACTCTCCTTTTCAAAATGAAACTCAAACGCTTCAACTTGCGTCTGAGCCCAACTACTACGGATCATGAAATATATCCAAAAAACCTAATGCATGCTCTTTTACACTTTTGAGCTCATTTTTGTGCTTTTATTCATTTGCTTAGTTTTTCAAAAATAACGTTGTGCATATTCATATTTGTGATTCAAAATAAACTCTAGCATGCATCTATTATCATCTCTTTGAAATCCACATAAACAACCACAATTTCTGGATCCATGTCAGAAAAAAAAATTGTGGGGCTTAAAAATCCTCTAAAAACATTAGATTTTGAATAACATTCATATAAGCTCAAACTCTTTCTTTAAAACCTAATTTTTGTGAATGATGTGTAAACATGTGCAAGTACGTAGACAAAAAAATCAAGGTGTGCAAACTACACCCTCCCCCATGCTTGAATGACATTGTCCCAGTGACACTCCCCCATGCTTATATGAAACTAAGTGAATGCACATGAGACCCAAATAAATGAGGGAAAAGAGTAGAATCAAACTGATATGACATATGAATGCAAGTCCTACGACTACACAGAAGGTAATGTGCACATGACATGGCATAAAACTTATGAATGAAAAGAAAAGAAAAGAAATACAACCTAAAAAAATCTATAAATCCTAAAGGCAATCTAATAATATACAACATATGGGTTGCCTCCCATAAGGCGCTAAGTTTCACATCCCCAGCCAGACGGATCTCTGGAAAACCCTTCACCGTCCATGAGATCAATAGACATGAAGTCATGCTCAATCGGGCTCTATGAGAAAAAGAGTCACCTGTGACACTGTGCACTTTGTTTTCATCCAGTCTACTCCTAAAAGTGATATCATGACTCTCGACGTTGGATGACAGGAGGTTAGTCTCCTCTTGGAGACTACTCTCAAAAGAAGAGTCAAGAACCGATCGACTATCAATATATGCAACATCAAGCAAGGGATGGATGGGATCCTGCTTGACTAGGTCAAGCATCTTGTGAATGTAGGTTGCTTGCTTGCTAAAAGCAATCAGTTGCTCAAAGGCCTGGGGAGCTGGGGCTCAAAAAATATATGATGAAAACTCAAGTTGTGGGCCCTACCCATTCTCCTGGGGCCTGGTGGAGGAGATCAACTGGTCATTAGGTATGACAATGCATTCGTCAGTCGATTCCTGAATGGAGTGATATGTCTTCCCACTCTGAAGGGATATAATAGATTTGACTTGCTCATGGTGAGAATATGGGAGATGCAAGTTAAATGACATGGGATCCTTTCTCTTTGGGTTGACAACAGGTTGACTAGGTAGGCTCCCCTCGTTGCACCTGTTCAAAGACTCAGTCAACTGTCCCATTTGAGTCTCTATCTTGGCTATCGACTGCGTATGAGAACAAAAAGTGACCTTAATGTCAGAAAAGGCCTCTAACATTTTCTTCTAAAACAATATGCTCGATGTGGCCTCCTAAGGAGAAGGCAGACTAAATTGGGGGGTGGATCTGTGAAATGTGGGATGTGAGTAATCTTGTGGAAAGTTACTTTGTCTATGTTGTGTCTGGGGTGGGTTAAAATTGAGGTGGTTTTGCCATTTTGGGTTATATGTAGGTACAAAAGGATCGTGCATGGGTCTAACGAAACCTTGAGCAGCCCTCACCTGTTTCTGAACAAATTCAAGATATAGTGGTGTTGTCGGACACTCGGAAACAAAGTGTGCAGGACTAGCGCATAGCTCGCACACTTTTCCTACTGGACTTTTCGAAGATGAATTGGCTAGGAATTGATTTAACTTCCTAGTCAACTTTGCTTTGCAATTCACGTTCGGACCCTACTTCTGAAACCCCAACTTTCCTACGACCGCTAGACACAGATGTGGTCCTATCGAGCCATGAAGACAAGGCATGATGCATGGCATTTTCACTCAAAGTCTCAAATAAAGACCATGCCCCATCCTCACTTTTGAGCATGAATATGCCCTTACACGATGAATCAACCATTTGGTTGTCCTTCTCGGTCAGGCCATCATAAAAATACTGCACCAATTGCCAACGGGGCACCTGGTGGTGGGGGCACTTGGGAAAAATATCTTTCATCCTCTCCCAAGTCTCATGGAATTGTTCTCCCTCAATCTAAGAAAAAATGGTGGTGGCTTTGCGAAACTGATTCGTCTTACCAATTGCGAAGTACTTTTTAAGGAACTCATGTTGCATTCCTTCCCAAGTGGTAATCTGAACCATGTCGAGAGCCTTTAGCCAGTACTTGGCTTTATCCTTGAGAGAAAAAGAAAACAACGTTAACCTTAACACGTCATTCCCAAAATTATTGATCCACACTGTGGAGCAAATCTCAATAAACTCATCAAGATGATGGTAGGGGTCTTTGTTGCTAAGGCTATAGAACGATGGTAACATTTGAATGACATTGGCCTTTATTTCAAAATGATTTGATCCTACATCAGGTCTCATGATGCAGGAGGCGAGAGTATACATATTTGGCATGAAATACTCCCTAAGAGGATGGATCAACGGTTGATCATCGGCCATGGTGATGGGTTGATAAGCTCTCCTAACAAGAGAATCATGATCCTCAATAGGCTCAACAAACTTGGGGTCGAGCAATCATCACCCTTACATGCACCAATGGAGTAGACCGGTGTGGCAAATGTCCTAAATTTGGATTTTCTACCTAACTAACGCACTAAGCGGCCAAACCACTCAAACCAAAAAGCAATAATGAAGAGCTAGAAATAAACAAAACACCACACACTTGAAATCAGTAGGGAATTTGCGAAAAGCAAACTAAAAGCACGGTAATAATCGTGTGCAATCACCTCTAAGGGTATCCTAATAGGTGGGTCGCGCATGAAAAGTAAACTGGTCTTTATCTTATGCAAATGTGTGGTTCTAATCCTAAGTACAAAAACCAAACTAATCAGCCCTAATTAGTGAATAGAAAGTGAACTAACAACCTAAAATACGAGAACAAACACAAGACAATAAAGTGAATAATCGTATTTCATCGTTCCCCGGCAACGGCACCAAAATTTTGGTGTGAGTTTTATGAAAACACTTTTTTAAAACAATATTTTTAATAAAATCCAAGTGAAAGCCAGACACCAAAAATATAAAAACCGGCTCGCACGAGTGGTGGAGTCTGGGTCGATCTCACGAAACGGGAGATACTTGTATTCAAACACAGAAGCTAAACTACTCTTTATTGCCAAAATAAAAGAATTAATTAAATAAAATAACTAAGAGTGTTTCCCTACTCAGAGGGCTTAACCAAAATAAATAAATGGTTTTATTATATACCCAATTAATAAAATAAAATAAAACCCTAATCTAAAAAAAAAAAGAAAAGGCTTCAGTGCTTCGAGTTTTCTTGTCCCTTCTTGAGGTAATGTATGTTTTCTTTAACTTTTGCTTTTCGGAGGGCTCTCAGATGGCACTTTTGAGGGTTTGAGGGGACCTTAGAGGGCTCTTCAGAGGCTCAAAATTGCTTCTCTCGCACGTCCAAACGCTTTCCTGCAAAACACAAAAGCAAAACACACCGCAGAAACGAGAAATGTACAAGAAAATTAACGGCAAATATAAAGAAAATCACAAAAACTGAAATAAAGGCATGCACTAACTATGAAATACAAGGACTAAAAGCCAAGAGAATGAAACAATTGAACTACTTCAACCTATTAGAGAAAGAACTAATAATAATTTATACTAATGTAAACATGAACTAAATGCTACACTAGAAGACAAAACACCTAACTAACAAACTATGGAAAATTCCGGCGTTTCAACATCATTGAATATTTCTTTCTCTAATCATACCGAGGATATTTCTTACATCCTTTTGGTTGATCAACAGAAAAAGATTTGAATTTTACCCCCTTTTCGCAAAAAGTTTCACCTTTTTGGAGAGAATACTAGAGGTAATCAGAGACGATTCTTTTGTGTAGTAAAAATATTGGAATCAACAAATATTTTTAGCAAATTGGCAAAGTTTTCAAGAATTCTTCGTGAAATAATCACTCAATATAGATTTTGACGAGTCCTTGAGTTGAACCTTTGACTTTGGGAAATTTTGGCTAGTGAAAATTGGTATCATAGACTCTATACCCAACTTGACCATAGGGATATCCCAAAAAAATGCATTGTCGAGCATGACTATCAAATTTATGGGTATGATGAATATTGTAAGCATAGCAAAGATACCTCAAAACTTTGAGATGGTTATATTTGGGTGCTTTGTTATAGAGTACCTCATATGGTGTCTTGCCCATCAAGGGTTTTAATGGGAGGCGATTTATAAGATAAGTGGCAATGAGAATGCATTCACCCCAAAATTTGATGGGTAGATTAGCTTGAAAATGAATGACACAGGAAACATTTAATAAGTCCCTGTGTTTGTGTTTCACAACCCCATTTTATTATGGGTTCATGACACAACTATGTTGGTGATTGATCCCTTTTTCTTGAAGATATATGGTCATATCATCAGAGAAAATTTTAGTACCATTGTCAAATCTAATGTTTGGAAGATTGGTACTGAATTGAGTTTGAATCAATACAACATAATTTTTAAGAATGTTATAAGTCTCATACTTATATCTCATGAGATAAATCTGTTTGTATCGATTCTAATCATCAACTATGGTAAAAAAGTATTGAGCTATTAACAATGATGGGGTTTGATATGGTCCCCATATATCACAATGGATTAATTCAAATGGCTTAGAAGAAGCTATAGAACTATTGAAAAATGGTAATCTGGTATGTTTGTCCATATGACAAATAGAACAATGGTCATGAGATATGCGTTCATGCACTTTATTTGAATTAACAAGAGTCTGAAGTCCAGAATTGGACAAATGTCCAAGTCTAAGGTGCCAAATAAATGGACTGGAAGAAGCATTTAAGACATATTTACCATCAACCTCAAGGATGTAAAGATTACTTTATAACCTACCTACTCCAATCTTCATCTTCGAGTGTGGGTCCTGAAAAAAACAATAATCAGATTTAAAAACAACTTCATATTTTAAATCATGAATTAATTTGCTAACAGAAATAAGATTGAATTGAAATTGGGGAACATATAGAACATTTGACAAGGTGAGTGTCGGCGATAAAGTGACGCAGCCAATGTGAGTGACTGGAGTGGAAAACTCATTTGACAAACAGACGGGGGCATGAAGCTAACAAGAGATGGTATATTAGACAAACTATTTGTCATGTTATCAGTGGCTCCTAAATCAATGATCTAAAATTGTGACATAGATTAACATGCAGAGGGATTAAAAAAATTACCTACGAGGTTGGCCATAAGTAATGAAGTTTGGTTACCTAAGTTGGCAATAGCCATGAGTTTGTCATATTGTTTTTGGGTAAGTTGAGGAACAATGGGATTTGAACTTGGCATCTCTGGTACTGTCATGGCAACATTGGCATTAGCTTAACCGTTCAAAATTTGATCATTGGAATAACTCCTTGGTCAGTTTAGAAAATTGTGAAGATGATAGCATTTCGCTTTGACGTGTCCCAATTTTCCGTAGGGTCACATTTTGGTCATACACAACCTTGAAATCATCTTTGGCTGATCAACTTTGTTGAATTGGTGAGTTTTATCCACAGCAGCAGCAATTGATTCATGTGGAGGGGCAAGCCAAAGATCATGTTGTCATTCTTCTTGGATAATTAATGTGTATGCTTTGTTGATGTTTGGTAGAGGATTCACGAGAAGAAGTTGGCTCTGAAGAGTATTGCAACTATCATTGAGGCCCATTAAAAACTACATGATCCTCTCTTGTTGTTGAAGTTCTCGGATGACCTTCATGGCTTTGCACAAACAAGGAGGGATGTTGATGTAAGTGGACACTTCGTCCCACATCCCCTTCAGTTTGGTAAAAATATGTTGCTACTGATGATTAAGCTTGCTTCAGGTTTAGTGAGTGTTGGATTACAAAAATTATTCTCGGAGTTCTGCTCAAACCTCGGCAGCAGAATCCACATAAATGGCACTTGATGTCAGGTCTTTGTGCATCGAGTTGAGTAGCAATGATAACACCATGTTATTATATTGCTCCCATGAAACAACGTTTGGTGAAGATGAAGTAGGATTGGAAATTATGTCATCGACAAAGCCTAATTTATTTTTTGTGCTTAAGGCCATGCACATCGCATGATACCACATAAAATAATTGTCTTTAGCGAGTGGCTGAGATATGAGCGGAGCTCCCGCATTGTCAGAATGGTGAAGAAAGAACAAATTTCCTGGCGATTCTAAATTGTTTGTTGAGTTATTGGCAGAAAAAATCCCATTGTTGTTGTTGTCGAAAACCATCGAGAGAGAATAAACATTGTTGATCTGTAGGAAGTAAGTTCGAAAGGGACGGTGACAACCTAGGAATAATATGGGCTGCAAATCAGGAACATTCATTTCAGTTATAGAAACTATGTTTGGCTAAGATGCAGTCACACAAACAGCTTGATAGACAGATGAACACATAGATCGAAGGAAGTTGGTTCAGTAGAAAAAACTTTGACAGGTGATGAGGTAGTCGAACAAGGTGAGATAGAGTTACGCACACATGAGAATTGTGGAGCTCTGATCGGGGATCGACATGGACTGCGACATTGTCTGCAAGATCAGACGATCACAATGATGCACTCACACAGATTAAGGAAGACATGAGCAAGGATAGAGAACCCGCTCTGATACCATGAAAGTTGGATAAATATGAGAAACGATTACCGTTTTCTCATTAAGGAAAAAATGAATTAAATACAGGCCTTATTTCATGATAAGGCAATACCTCCATTTGCTCATTTAGTTCCTACATATGCGCATTATGGTTGGGAAGGCAGATTCTTTCCTGATATACATGAGAAAGGATAAAGATAATACAAACATTTGAATATAGAAAAATAAGTTAATAAAATGGTAATTTACAGTAAACATCTAATATATATTTAAATTTTGGGTGCTTTGTTGTAGAGTACCTCATATGGTGTCTTGCCCATCAAGGGTTTTGATAGAAAGCGATTTATGAGGTAAGTGGTAGTGAGAATGCATTCACCCCAAAATTTGATCGGTAGATTAGCTTGGAAATGAATGGCATGGGCGACATTTAATAGTTAGCTTTAATGAAAATAATTGACTAATCTCAAAAGCCAAAATGGAGATTTTTTTAGATGCAAAGGATCTATATGTCTTTGTTAATGATAATAATGCCAAACCAAAAGAGAAAAATAATGTTGGTTAGGAGAAGATGAACCAAAAGGCGATTGGTCATAATCCTCAGTGGTTAAATGATAGTATGTTTGATCATGTCTCCACTGAGACATGTTTGATCATGTCTCACATGGCCTATATAAAAGGAAAATTTTTAATAATTAAGTTTTTCCATTACAAAAGCTCATAAATTTAAAATTAAGAGAGAGTGAATATAGCACCAACTACCTGAATGAGATGCAAAGTATTTTGAATCACTTGTCTTTCATGAAGATGGTTTTACATGATGAGTTGTTAGTCTAGATTGGCCAAATACACACTGAGGGACTGGCCAAATTCACGTGTTGTTCTTGTTCTCATAATTTGACCAACAACAGTCTCAGAAATAATTGTCTTGATCCAGTTGAGAGCCAATTGATCAGAACGAACTCAAACAGAATAATTTGGATTCTCTATTTTACCTCCATCTTATGCAATGATGAGTTGATTAGGTTGAGGTGAAGAGTCGCCAACAAACTTGAGGAGATCTTGGTTGATCATGACTGATTCGAGTTGAGATCTTCACAGTAAATAGTTGTCTCGGTTTAATTTTATCAAAACGAGACTGACGATAGCATTATTGCATTCCACTGGGTTGTGGGGAAGGAATGGGATGATGAGGAGGCCATTGAAAACTCGTTTAAGCTTGATTGCTCTTATACCATGAAAAAGCTATAAATATGACGAATAAACTCGATAATCACTCTCTTGTCCACCAAGAGGATTGAGCATTCTATTATATAAAATTATTGGTTACAGTAGATCTAAAAACTTTTCAAATGATTACACATTTTTTATAAACATGATAACGGCAATAATTATCAAAACTGTTAATTTACATACATAACAATAATTATCAAAAATGATAATTATTTCTTGATATCACGTTAACTTCTTTGGCTTATCCAAATGGTAAGATCGACCAACATGTAAGGAGTCCAACTTTTGTTTAGGTTTGACACTGGATTTACCTATTGAGAAAGATTTATTCTTGATTGCCTTATCAGTTTCAACTGCCTTATTGTTATCCTTATCAATTAGGTCCTCGATCCAATTCCACTAATGTCCTCTCTTAATTATAAACACATTGTTTTCATCTGTATGACAGGTCCTGGCCAAACAAGATTTCTTGGTGAGCCACCAGCAGCCAATAACTGACAGATACTACCACTTATGGTTGTACAGTGAGCCTTCCGATGGGAAACGGATCCCATCATCTGAAATAGGATGGGTTTCATCATACATTCAATCCTAGCAATCCATCAGAACCATTTAGACATTGATTGGACGGTTAGAATTGAATATATGATGGAACCCATCCTATTTCAAATGATGGGATCCGTTTTCCTTTCGATGGCCTCCCCTTTTATCAGTTCCCTCCAACTCTGACTCCACCCAACCTCAACTCTACAATAAGCCCACCTAGATTAACCCAAGGCTGGATATATGCAAACCAATCTCTACTTTTAACCCAAAGCTCATCTTAGAGTGAATCTATGCAGCTAGCCTGGTATTGATTCCATATGAGAATCCATTTGAGATCCCTTTATTTCAATCATTGAAGAGCAAGATCCTTATTATTCTCTATAAGAGAGTTGTTGGGGTCATATTGTATATAACTGGATATATTAGTTCCATCACCAATGCACAACTCACTTGATGGAGGTGTGACACACATCCCAAGTGAGATATTCAGTGCCTAAGTGAGATGGGCAGTGGAGATTGTATAAAGCAATGACTGATTGTATGGAGTACGATAATTACAGATCTCGCTCAATCCTTATGCACATTGGACCCCGCCATTGCTAGATTGTCTTCTATGGTTAAAGAGTAAAATTTAATAGGCACTATATAGATTTGTGATCCCTCTTTGATTTACATAGAGCTACTTTCCACAAGGAGAAAGAAAAGGAAAATACATGTTTTCTTAAAAACTTAAGCACATGGGGTTTTAGGTGTGGTAAGCGGGTCAGTTTGAGTCAGGTCTTCCCCAACTTTTAATTGAGTCTAAAAATAGATCTGAACCTGACCCATTTTGATTCAGGCTTAAGTCCAACTCTGTAGATGACTGAGACTGTCGACCCATATGGGTTAACATGTTGGACAACTAGTCAGGCATAAACAGGTAGAATCTTAAGTAGACCAACCCAATTTGATTCGGCTTCAAGTTCAGGTTTGGATATCATGAATGAGTTTGTAGACCAATATGGGTTAACAGATTCGGGTATAAACAGGTCATGGCCCAATTTCATTTTGGGTATGGTTCAAGTTCAAATCTGGGTATGGTGATTAAATTGTGGACTCATATGGGCTATTGTGTTCAAATATAAATGAGTTTGATATTAAACAGACCTGTTTTTAATCGGATTAGATATTATCTTCTAAAATAAACTTCACTGTAAACACGTATAAATTGAAATAATTATAATGAAAAACTTCACGTCTCCTTGTGTTGAGACGTTCCAAGTTCAAATATCATTGTATAGCTGGTAGGGGTCTGCTTAACCCCAGCTTGCCTTTCAAAAAAAATACGTATCTACATAGCCACTCTAGTCATCGTAGTTAGCTAGCTTGGCTGCACATTACTCAACCTTACCAGTCTTTAAATACTTACCACCAAAGGAAGACCGAGATATAACCAGCTCAAAGTATAGGGGTATTAACGGACCAGACCTTCACTAGGTCCACGTGGGTTTGGACCCAGATCCGATGTTGAGGTGCTGGTGCCGGGTCTGAACATGGGGTCCAACGGACCTACCATAAGAAAAAAAATCATACCCAAATCATTGAGGATTATATAAACTAGACCCGGTCCATACAGAGCAATATTTTTCATGTTTTTTATATTGAAAATTTGTGGATTATAAATGGAACTCAGGTCTGGTATAAAAACTTCATAAACTATACTAGGCTCCATTGCTAATCATGTCCAATGAGTTCAACCTAAATCTTAATCAAACCTTCTTCTTTATTACCAAACCTGGTTTACTAAATCCAGTATGGGTTGTCATCGGATCATACCGGGCACGTTGACGCGGTCCTAGGTCAAAGCCGTTCAAAGTTTGGTCAGACAGAATACAACATTTCAGTAAATGTACTAAAAAGCACATTACCTTGTGTTGGGAGGTTGCAGGTTCAAAACCCAATGGTATAGTGTGTAACTGGTAGGGGATTTGAATTTGTAAAATACAAAGAAGAGATTGACAATTAATTACCACGACTGGTGAAAGTACATGGTGGCTGTAGATGTCCTAAGTGTTTGCTCTTTAGCAACTAAGGTGGACATTTTTTAGTTCCAATACCAAAAACGAGGGATCCAGGATCAGGTGCAATCACATGGCCCACTCAAAATGTGCCATGTGATGGCACCTGATCCTGACTAGAGAGAGAGGAGGCCTCTAATAGAATTCATGTACACAAAGAACAGGACCAAACAATTTAACGTTGCTTGCACTACAAGAAACCTGTGGATTAACGATGACCTAAATCCGTCGCTAAACAGTTTAGCGACGACTTAGCGACGGATTAGCGATGGATAGAGGCCATCGCGAATTTTTGCTCGCTAATTGGCGAAAAACTTATATGTCGTTAATTCCGTCGCAAATTTGCGACATATTAGCGACGGACATTATCCGTCGCTAATCTGTCGCTAAATTTTAAAAAAAAAAATAAAAAAAAAAATTGATCCCTGTCTGGCGGTATTCCGGCAGCAATAAGCCGGACTTATACCGCACCCGACAGGCATTGCACAGACTTGTATCGTCCTCCGTGAACCGGTGCTCTCCGGCATCGCCGTCCTCCGTGAACCGGTGTCGCTGTCCTCCAAGAATCGCTCAGCCTCGTCGCCATCCACCGTGAAACGGCGTCCTCCGAAGTCGTTGTTGTCCTCTGGTGTCGCCGTCCTCCGTGAAACTGCGTCCTCCGAAGTCATCGCCGTCCTCCATGAAAATGCGTCCTCTGAAGTCGTTGTCGTCCTCCATCGTTGTCGTCCTCCGTCGTCGTCGTCCTCCATCGTCGTCGTCCTCCGACGTCGCCGTCCTCCGTCGTCGCCGTCCTCCGGCGTCGCCGTCCTCCGGCGTCGCCATCCTTCGTGAAACTGCCTCATCGGCGTCATGCTCTCCAGCGCGCTCTTCGACGGGGAGAGAGCGGTTTAAATCGTGCGCGGTCGATTTAAATTTCAAAAGAGGAGAGAGGGAAAATTTCGCGCTCAGTTTAAATCGAAAATTAGCGAGGGATTTAGCGAGAGAATTTTTCCGTCGCTAATTAGCGACGGAAAAATTCTCTCTCTAAATCCCTCGCTAAAATGGTTTTCTTGTATTGAGAATTAGCGACGAAATTTTTTTGTCGTTAATCTATCGCTAATTAGCGACGGATTAGCGATGAAACAACTTTCATCGCTAATATGTCGCTAATTAGCGACGGATTCATGAAGAAAGTTTTCTCTAGCTAATTTGTCGCTAATTTGCGACGGAAAAAATCCGTCGCAAATTTTCGTCGCTAATTAACAATTTTTTTGTAGTATTGGTTCTTGTACTAAAACCCACATCCACTCTCTCTTACATCTCTGAGCTTGTCTCTTTTCAACATAACCTAATACATGGCATACACTTTTATAGTACATGATGGAAGCTGCAGGAAACTTTCTAATTCTGAGTTTTCTAATGCAGTTCCTAAATTCATGCTCCTTCTTAATCACGTTACTTTCTCTCCATAACCTGTCTTTGGCTTATCCTCTTCCTCACAAGATTCCCTTTGTATTCTAGATCTTTATGGTTGGACCTTGAGTCATTTGAAGGAACCGCATCCACTTCTCTCAAAAACCCGAATGGATCTAGGTTTTTTTGCTTGTATGTCTAAGTCAAAAACTTATAAACTAACCATTAGATGTTAATAAAATTGAAAATGAATGTATGACTAAGAAGTAAATCTAAATGCAATGCTAAATAAAAGAGAAATATAAAACCTATATGATGATGCTAATAAAAAAAAACAAAACACGTTAGGGAGGCATGATGCTTCATTTAATGTTTGGCTAATGACGGGAGATCCAATCCATCGAAGGGATGGATCTCGCCATTCACTTAGCCCACACACGTAAAATGTGTGTTTTCTTGTTTTTTTTATTTCAAATCATAAAGGGGACTCGTTAATCCAGACTTTGATCTGGTTCCACATCCTTTTCATGGAGGCCATACTTGAAAATTCCATTGGCAATGGAGGTTATCCTAAATGTATCAAACGAGCAACTCATGCTTGGCGATTTTATCTCGGACAAATTGAATATTCACTGCAATGTGTTTACTATGTTTATGAAAAAAATGGATGAGCCACAAGGTAAATAGCACTAATATTGTCAACCCAAAAGGTTAGACTAGACAAGGGTATGCCCATTTCAAAGGGAATGTATTTCAGCAGTCCCATTGCTAGACCGTGTGACTACTTATTGCTTCTGAGAGCTCCATTATATGGTATTCTTTCCCAAACATATGCATGGTATAGCCTTCATAGATTTTTTTATCATTAGGGCAGCTGCCCAATCAGCATCGGTGAACCCATGAGAGCAAGAGAGCTTGACTTATGCACTTGAATACCAAAGCATGTTTTATAATACACAGAATGCATTAACATTCACCCAATGATTTTTTTAAGGGAATAGATGGGTCATGGTAACATACTGTAATGCACCAACCACACTACGATATAGTGTAGGATAAGAGAACTAAGGGTTGTCATTTGAAGAGAGCTTAGTGTTGACTGGCATAGGAGTAGAAATTATTTTGAAACTAAAACTAGCCATCTTTGTTTTTTGCAACTCAATAATATATTTTTGTTGGGACAGGAAAATACAAGGGAAAATACCATGATCATTAAAAGTAGCCTCTACTTCAAGAAAAAAGTGCAACTGGCCACGATTTTTAATAGCAAAGGTATGCCCAAAACAACTAATAAGATGACTAATATGTGTAGGTGAGCTGCCCGTAGCAATGATATCATCAACGTAGATCAAGATAAATATAGTCACATTAGAATTATGCATAATAAAGAGAAAGGTATTTATCTTAGAAATTTTGAACCCTAAGGCCAAAAGAAACTTTAACCGCTGATATCAAGCGCAAGGAGTTTGTTTTAACCCATAGAAAGCCTTTTTGAGAAGGCACACATAATTTAGGTAGCAATTAAAATGCAAAACCCCTCAAAATCATCTTTAAGAAAAAATTTGGATTTAACATGCATTCACTAAATAAATTATAATAATAGCAATTAAAATACAAAACCCTTAAAATTTAAATCTTATATAACTAAATAAATTATAAAATTGGAAATTAAAATACAAAACCCCTAAAATCTAAGTCACTTAAAAAAAATTAGCATACATTCACTCAATAAATTATAAAATTAGCAATTAAAATACAAAACTCCTAAAATCTAATTCGTACTTGAAAAAAAATAGATTTAGCATGCATTCACTCAATAAATTATAAAATAAGCAATTAAAACATAAAACCTTTAAAATCTAAATTATACTTGAAAAAAAATCAAATTTAGCATGCATTCACTAAATAAATTTCTAAATTAGCAATTAAAATAAAAAACCCTTAAAATTTAAAACATACATGACAAAAAAATAGATTTAGCATGTATTCATTTAATAAATTATAAAATTAATAATTAAAATATAAAACTCCTAAAATCTAACTCATAATTAAAAAAAGAATCAGATTTAGCATTCATTAACTTAATAAATTAAAAATTAGTAATTAAAATATAAATCATAGTTGAACAAAATTCAGATTTAGCATGCATTTACTAAATAAACTTTTAAATTAATAATTAAAATATAAAACCCTTAAAATCTAAAGCATACATAAGAAAAAAATTGGATTTAGCATTTATTCATTCAATAAATTATAAAATTAGAAATTATAATACAAAACCCTTAAAATCTAAATCGTATTTGAAAAAAAATGAATTTAGCATGCATTTAATTATTAAATTATAAAAATAGTTATTAAAATATAAAACCCTCAAAATTTAAACTATACAAAAAAAAATCAGATTTAGCGTACACTCACTCAATAAATAAAATATAATAATAGCAATTAAAATGCAAAATCTCTAAAGTCCTCTTTAAACAAAAAAAATGGATTTGGCATGCATTCAATAAATAAATTATAAAAAATAACAATTAAAAAACAAAACCCTTAAGATCTAAAGCATACATGACAAAAAAAATAGAATTTAGCACTCATTCACTCAATAAATTATAAAAATAATGATTAAAATGCAAATATCATAAAATATAAAACATACATAACAAAAAAAATGGATTTAGCATGCATTCAATCATTAAATTGCATAAATAGTGATTAAAATGCAAAACTCTTAAAATCTAAAACATACAAAACCCTTAAAATCTAAAGTAGACACGACATAAAAATTTTGAATTTAGCCCACATTTACTCATTAAATTATAAGAATCTGATTTAAAATAAAAAAAAAACCCTCATAGCACATGAAGGAAGAGAGAGCACCTTTGGTGAGGATACCAGAGAGGATGTCATTGGGAGTGATGGACACTGAAGAGAGGAGTGTAGTGGTGGCTGGCGGTCAAATGAAATGAAGATAGAGGTGAGAGAGAGAGAGAGAAAGAGCATCGGTGGTCGATGGGCATTAGTGGGCGGCGGTTCAGAGGGCAAAACCATAGGGCACCTATGTTCGGGTAGCGGAGGTGGATGACGATCCTCGCCTGTTCATCGAGGTAAAGCGAGAGAGAGAGAGAGAGAGGTCAGTGGTGGCCGACAGTTTAGAGGGTGCCAGTGGTTGGGTCATGTTGGTGGTTGGCGGTCCTCACCCATTCACAAGGTAAAGAGGAGAGAGAGAGAGAGACGACGGTGGTGGCCGATGGGTGGTAGTGGCCAACAATTCGAAGGCCAGAACCAGAGGGCACCAGTGGTCGGGTCAAAGTGGTGGCCGACGGTCCTCACCCGTTCACCAGTGTAAAGAGGAGAGAGAGAGAGAGAGGCAAAACATGTTTTAATTCGGGTTTTCTATTGGTGCATTTTTTATGTGCACCAGAAAAACATTCTTTTTAATGATGCACTTCTTCATTGTATCTGAAAAACTTTCTTTTTACTGGTTCACTTTTTCATTCCACCAGAAAAAATTTCTTCAATGATGCAATGATGTGCACCAGAAAAAAATAATTATATTGGTGCAGTATATATAGCGCTAATATGTCATTTTTCACTAGCGTTAAGAAAAATAGTGCCAGTAAAAGTGCTCTTTTACTGGTGAGCCAAGCGGGATGTGTAACACCCCAAAATTTCAAGCTTGTAAAATTTCTAGAAGAACTTGAAAGAGACTGGAAATCCTTATTTTTTAAAGTTTTGACTTAGCGAATAAGCGGAAAACGATTCTTTTTTAAATAAAAAGTAGGCAAACATTGAGCGCATTACTGCGGACCTTCTGTTTCATAACGAAATTGCATTATTGAAACAACATTTGAAGCCATATGCATAAAAAGAAAATTTCAGTTTATACAAAAATGGGATTTCCCGAGGAAACCCTTATACAAAATTAAACCAAATGGGTATATCCAAGACGCAGGAAGCTGAGAGAAACAATGGGATCTTAATGCCATCTTGCATTCACGTCATCACCTGTTTCTCAAACCTAATCAGCACTTGTACCCATAAAACGGGTCAGATTTATGAAAAAATGGTAGGTGCACAAGTATAACAGTGGTAGAAAAAAACTAACACATGCTTGATTACGTACATGATTCCATACATGATAAGCAGTTTTAACATAAGTAAAGTGAACATGATAACTTTATTTCGATATTAATTGTCATGAGGGCACGAACAAGAGAAACGTAGAAACAACTAAGATTTTCCTAGGGGTTTATTATTCTTTGTATTTTGATATCATGGGTAACTAGTTGAGTCTGCTCTTAAGAAGATGGTAGTTGACCGAAAGAAGATTCTCCAAAGGCATTTGTAGCAAAAGATGCATCCAACTTCTGCAGAAGTCTAGGGGGTCTATCACCTAGGATAATATTTGATAGCCTCATCCCTTAACTTTGATGACTGGAGACACAGAGTCAATTGCTAATCGGAGAGCATAGTTGTTAACAACCTGTCCATCAGAGTTTTTATATTATCTCATACTCTCTCTTGATGTAACTAAGGAGACGAATAGGTGTGTCAGGTTCTATTTTAACTGATGACTCATTCTACATGCTTTGGTTTATTGAACTCATTCGAGCATCTTGTCTGTGAAGGTGATTATCACTGTTTGTGAGATATACCACTTTTATATCATTGTGCAGTTTGCACGTTACGAGATTGACATGAATCTCTCATCCAATTATTGTAGTATCAGCATGTGACACATGTTTAGTGATACTACTTACGATAAATGGGGTTCAGGTTTTTCAAAAGAAATCCCTGGCCTTAGCCATTTTCAATTTTTACTTTTCAAAACCACGTATACTTGAATACCGAATTTTCACAAGAAATATCTTTACCTTTAGAGCATTGACACACATGAGCGAAATCCGCATCTTTTGAAAATGGTAACCATGATACAAGGTTGGGCAAAGTATGCAAACCACATACCCTATGAATATGTATGTACAATACATATATCACATAACGCAGGTTTGTGCACATTAGAGTGTGGCGTTAATGTATACAACATGACTCGATGTGTGAAACCACACATCGAGTGAAATCAATAAGTAGTGCACTAGGTACAAAATCGTGTCGTGGTTAAATAAATGCATAAGCAGTGCATAAGTTACAAAACTATACATTGGCTAAATAAATGCGTAAGTAGTGCACGAGGTACAAAATTGTATCTTGACCAAATAAAACATGTAAGCAGTAGCTATACACATAATAGTGTGGCACCAAAGTAAATAACACAAAGCAAGGCTCGATATGCGAAACCATATATCGAGATAAATAAATGTATAAGCAGTAGTCTGTGCACGTAATAGCGCAGCGGTGAAGTAAATAACATAATGTAAGGCTCAATGTGCGAAACCACACATCGAGTTGAATAAATGCATAAGCAGTAGCCTATGCACATGATAGCGCAACAGCAAAGTAAATGACATAAAAGAAAAGGATAAGAATAACAAAACTGTGTCCTTAAGTTAAAAGTGTGTGTATATATATATATATTTATTTATTTATTTATTTATATATTTTTTTTAATTTAAATTTAAATTTATTCACAAGTATTAGAATTGTCCTTTTATTGTTCATTATGCAACTTTCTTCCAACTGAGAGATGGTACGATTTTGTGTGTAGGTTTTCAAGGACTCTTGCCTTGGTGCACGTGCCACATCTATTGCACTGATAGGGTGCGCAAAAAGGTATTTGGTCATGCTGCAAAGAAAATGATAAAACCTTTTTACGTTATTGGACAAAGAAATGCTTGCATCCCAGGGGTCGAACCCGAATCTAGTTCGAGCCGACTGGGCTGAGTCGGGCTCATGCCGACAATGAATCGAGCTGGGCTCGATGCTAGCTAGGCCTAGCTTCACTATGTCTGCCTAGCGAAAGGCGGGGAAGAGGAGGAGGCGGGGGCGTAGCGCCTGCCTGCTAACCGAAAAAAAGGAGGCAGGGGTATCACCCTTGTTTGTTAATCGAGAAGAGGAGGCAAGGGTGTTGCCCCTGCCTACTAACAACGAAGATAAGGAGAGGCAGAGGTGTCACCTCCTACTTGCTAACCTAAAAAAAAAAGAGGCAACGGCATCACCTCTGCTTGTTAATCAGGGTAGGGGGGGGGGGGGGGGGGTAGGGGCGTCGCCTCTGCCTGCTAACAAAAAGGAAGAAGAGGGAGCAGGGAGGAGGTGTGCCCTCTTCTACTGAAAAGGGAAAAGAGAGAGAGAGAGCAGGGAGGGATGGTGCCCCTCCACTACAGGGAGAGGTGGCCCCCCTCTATTGCCATAATAAAAGAGGCAGGAGGGCTATGCGCTCCTACGCCTGTCGACAGAGAGAAGAGTCAGAGGGTCGGCATCACTCAATGAGAAGAGAGAGAGGGAGGCAGGAGTACAGGGGCCCTCCTGCCAACGCCAATCAGAGAGGAGGGTGGGGGCAAACCATCGTAGGTGGTTCCTGATGTCTCCACAGAGGACAGAGGGAGAGAAGCAGGAAGAGGGGCTTCTTACCTGGGAGTTCATACGCCGACGGCGTCGAGCAGAACCTTCGGCGAAGGTGGCTCCAGCGAGAAGGTCGGGAGAGAGCTCGGGGGGAAGCGAGGGCACATCGGGGGTGCAGGGGGAGAGAGCGTCGGAGAGAGAGAGAGAGAAAGAGTAGGGGGAAAGTCGAGGAGAGAGGGAGGAGCGCAGGGGGTGGGGATTTCATTATTTTTAAAAAGAACACCCCTCACCCCCCCCCCCCCCCTTTGCCGGGGTTTAAATAAGAAGCACACGGTGGCAGGGGGAATCGGACCTAGATCCAGGATGAATCTGGTTGGATCCAACCTGAATCCAAACATTTTTTTTTTTAAACGCGGGCAGGATGCACCAGTAAAAGATGTTTTTCTTGTAGTGCTAGACCCACCACACAACATAATTGGACCGGAACAACCTAGAGCTTGCCTTTCTGGTGCAGCTTCAATGTGGCCCATTACTCAACATACATTGATTCAAGTTGGGAACGTAGTCACAAATATCTCAAACAATATTTTTTAAAAAAATTGAAATTTGATCTCAACATTTGAAAGTTTTAAATTTTAATGAAAAAACATGACGATTTCAAAATATCACCTATTGTGAAGCTATCATGTTTTTAACTTATTCTTAGCATGAACACTTTATATATATATATATATATATATATATATA